>NC_057806.1:548062508-548092002 GCF_018294505.1 Triticum aestivum
CTAAAAACCAGGGAAAACAAGTTTGTGATTGGTCAGTAGATGAAAAGAGTTTGTAAACTTATGTATTTGTTTATATGTCTAGCATTTTTGTACGGTTAGACTAGATATTGTGCCGCTGCAGTCGTCTGATATCAAAATAAAAGGACCGGCTTAGCCAGCAAACATTCGTTGGGGAGGATGACAATTGCAAACGGTTTGCATGGCAATTTATGTTGATTGAAGATGATGAATTTAGTTACCAAACATGACAAATCCGTCTAGGTTCATTTTTTTGTTAGTATTTGCTGTACTTGCGAACTAAAATATTTCATCCTCACAACAATATAAGTTGTCATAAAAAATGTTTGATTTGTTATCTCCTGCTAAGGAACATCAGCTGAATAGCGTTACCAAAATAAATTTGCCGCTGGTTCAGGCCTGTGTACTTCCACCGAGAGGTGAGAGAAAAATTGATTGAGTAGATTGTTACTACTACTCCCTTCGTTTCTTTTTAGCCCGTATATAAAATTTGGTCAAAGTCAAGCTTTATAGAGTTTAACTAATTTTATATATAAATATATAAACATTCATAATATGAAATTAATATTATCAGATGCACCATGAAACGTATGTTCATACTATATAGTTTTAGTATTGTAGATGTTCATATTTTTTAATATAAATTTGATCAAACTTTGTGCAGTTTGACTTTAAACAAATCTTATATGCGGAGTAAAAAGAAACGGAAAGAGTACCTCCGTTTCTAAACATAAGATGAGTACGGTTTTTACCAGTGTAGAATTGAGGATCGAGGCAGCAGAGAGATGACCAATGTCCGTTGATTGAAAGATACATCAATTGGTGAAAGAATGATGTCTCTTTATGTAAAGACATGTCCCTTGGTAAAAAGGTAATTTTTCATGGAGAGACATCTCCCTTGGTAATTAATTTTCTTTGAATGGTGAAATTGAATTAACTATGCCAAAAATAATGTAGCGCACCATTCAATTTGTTTATGCACTTCAATGATATCTAAACTTCACAGCTCGTTGATTAAAAATGCAATAAATTTATAAAAGTTGAAAAAAAATTTACAGAACATATAATAATATTGCAACAAAGCAGATTTTATGGTAGCACAAGGATATAGAGTGCTTGTCATGCTCCCTATCATTTGCCATTTGGGCACATCATATAAGATGACATTGGTGTAACGAATCTTATTTCATTTTCATTTACTCTTGTGGATGCTAAACTTGTCTCGTTGGAATCTATAATCTATAGCATTGCACGGTTTGTTTGTCAAAAACTTGAATCCTTTACTTACGCTCAAATATCCTTTTGTGCCTTAGGAGGATTGACAAACCAAGATTACTGGATGCAGTGTAGAAGATGCTGGTTCTTTGGGCACAGAAGAAACTCCCTCTGCTCTTGTCACAGCGCCGCAATCACACAAATTTGATTGACGACGATGAAGCAATAGTCATGGAGGTAGAGGTCTTTTTACTTTGTATTGAGGATGATAACAACTCTGGCAAGCAAAATCACTACATATGATGCATAACTGACAACCTTGTGCGATCTTATATTGAGAATAAGTGTCGACTTCGTTAGCTTTAGGAAAAAGGAAGAAAGATAGTTGACGGGAAATGCATGAGTGGAAGTTGTTGATATCTTGTCTATGGCCAAACCTTTGCCGGTTGAGAACTAGCCTGTTTGGAGTGATCATGTGTACTTTTTCTCATGAGATGAGCTTTTATTGAGGGAAAAAGCAGGTGTACTGCTATTGCATTTCAGGAGAGGAGCAATTAAGATTCAGTTACAGAGTTGGGGATTGGGGCTCCCCCAGGCCACAAGATTAATCATGAAAATAAAAAACCTAATCTGGCTCGGGTTCTGGCTCGTTTTCGCCAAAGACGCTCCAGGTGATGCGGGCATTAGCAATAGCCACCTCCTGCTTGAGAAGGCAGAACACCTGGTCAGCGTTGCAGGTTGCATTATCGAAGACCCTTCGGTTCCGTTCCTTCCATATGTTCCAGCAACCGTAGATTGCCACAGCGAGATGGTGAGGAGGCAGGCCGCAAACCGTGTCATGCCACCATGTCGATGGAGAGTCGCCAGATGCCACAGGTATTATAAGCGCAGGCTGGGCAATCCAATCAGCGATTAGGAACCAAACCTTGCGCGCGAAGATGCAGTGCAGAAGGAGGTGGGCGGGGGACTCGATGTCTTGGTCGCAAAGGTTACATGCGCCGTTGTTTGGCAGTCCGCGCTTGTGCAGGTTGTCGTTTGTGAGGGTCCTCTCGTTCAGCCACAACCACATGAAAAATTTGCATTTAGGCTCCACTTTGGCAGACCAAATCTTCTTGAGGTTGATTGATGTGTACGTGCCAACGAACTGTTGCAGGTAAGCCGATTTTGCTGAGTACACAGAATCTGGAGTCCACCGCCAGGTAATAGAATCCTCTTCATTAGACAGATGCATGTCACGAATACGCAGCCAAAGATCGACGAACTGACGTAGTTGAGCCTCCGAAGAGATACGCTGAAACCCAGTCATCCATTTGTCATAAGCAATTCCTGCAGCAACTGTGATGGATTTCTTGCGGCTAAGCTCGAACAGATCCGGAGCTAACTCTTTTGGGGCTTGACCCTGAAGCCAGCAAGAGGACCAGAAGCTGGCAGTTTCGCCATTGCCGATGGAGATGACCGTGGAAGCGTTGAACAGAGCAGCATCCATGGAATCACAGGGGATATTGGAGCCAATCCAGGGCCGCTTCCTGTCGGTCCATTGAAGCCACAGCCATCGCAGTCGCAGAGCCCGCCCAAAGGAGTGCAGATCAATGATGCCCAGCCCCCCCCAAAAGTTTGGGGCGACAAACTTTCCTCCAACTGACTAGGCAGGTGGCACGGCTGGCATCCAGGTCAGCTTTCCAAAGAAAGTTCCTTCTCATCTTATCGATATGCTTAATGTCCCATCGTCCAACTTTGAAGATGGAGAGAAGATATATGGGAATGGCCGAAAGGACCGAATCAATGAGAGTGAGCCGAGCAGCATACGATAAGAGTTTGCCTCTCCATCTCTGAAGCTTAGCGGCTATTTTATCAAGGAGTGGTTGAAGGTCAGCTTTGGAAATAGCACGGTAATGGAGCGGCAGGCCCAAGTAGACACAAGGAAAGGACTTGATAACTACTGGGAAGGATTGCAGCAGTGTAGGAACATGAAGGTGCTCACAGCGGATAGGGTAGAACGCACACTTGTTGGTGTTAGCATGCAGACCCGAGGCTTTGCCGAAGCAAGTGAGGATCAATTTGACCAACAGGACATCTAGAGGTGAAGGGTGAATGAAAAGGGCAGCATCATCGGCGTAC
Organism: Triticum aestivum; assembly: GCF_018294505.1. Lineage (NCBI taxonomy): Eukaryota > Viridiplantae > Streptophyta > Magnoliopsida > Poales > Poaceae > Triticum > Triticum aestivum. The sequence continues at coordinate 548,065,860 of NC_057806.1, forward strand.
AGGCTGACTCGAAGTTTGGAGGGAGGCAGATCAAGGGGGGTAAGCAGGCCCAAATCGGAAGCTTTTTGGAAGATCCAATGCAGCGGGGCTATTGCTATAGTGAAGAGCATAGGAGATAAAGGGTCGCCCTGGCGAAGGGCCTGACGGTGGATGAATCTGTCCCCAAGCTGACCATTAACAAGAATTTTGGAAGATGCTGAACTCCATAAAAGTGATACCATGTCTCTCCAACGGTGACCAAAACCTAGGTGTTGGAGGAGATCCAGCAGAAAACTCCATGAAACCGAGTCAAAAGCGCCGGCAATGTCAAGTTTGAGGAATAAGGCTGGGCTGCGATTGCAGTGAAAAGAGGTGATGGAGTTGCGAACATATAGGAAATTGTCTTAGATGTTCCTCTTTTTAATGAAAGCACTCTGCGAGTGGGGAATGATTTCTTGTAGGTGTGGGGAAAGTCTGATGGCCAGGGCCTTACAGATGATTTTAGAAACAGAGTGCATGAGACTTATAGGCCGGAAATCCTTCACCTTGGAAGCGGATTCAGATTTTGGCAGGAGGGTGATGTGTGCTGAGTTAAGCAGGTGTAGTCGATTCGCCTTGAGCCCATAAAATTGGTGAATGGCCCTCATAAGGTCCCCCTTGATCGTGGCCCAACACTTTTTGAAGAAATCAACGGTGAATCCGTCCGGTCCAGGAGCCTTATCCGTCGGCAATGCCATAACAGCAGCATTGATCTCGTCTTCGGTGAAGGGTGTATCCAGCTCAGAGAGATCGAACGTTGGAATGCTGAGGGCATTCCAATTAAGGGAGCAGCCAGTTGGAGTAACCGAGCCAAAGGAGTTCTTGAAGTGCTGCAGGAGAAGTCGCTGCTTGTCTTCTTGTAAAGAGAAGGTTTGTCCCTCAGATTCCAAAACCGGGATGAAATTTTTCCGTATTCTCCCATTTGCCCTGATATGGAACAGCTTGGAGTTGGCATCTCCGTGCTTGAGCCAGACCAATCTTGATCGTTGCCTTATGCGGATGCGATTCACCGCAGCCAAACCTAGAACCTTGTGCCGGAGGTGCTGTCTCAGCTGAATTTCAGCCAGGGTGAGGTCCCTGAGATCTTGAGCATAGTCCAGACCGTAGATCACCTGATTAGCGATCTCAGTTAGTAGCTTGATGTTCCCAACTCTTGTCCTGCTCCAAAGGCGCAGAGCTTTCCCTAACCTTGATAACTTAATGTGCAGGACACGCATGGCATCGCTATTGTTTACTGGCTTCGCCCAGCAGTTGGCGACAAGATCCTGGAATCCATGGAGGCGCAACCAGTATTGCTCAAATCTGAAACCTCGATATCTTTGATGCCGAACTTGCCCGGTTAGAACAAAGGCACAATGATCAGACACGGACGAAGTGACAACAGATAGATGGCACTGAGGGAACATGATATTCCAGTCAGCTGAGCAGAAAGCGTGGTCGATCTTTGTTCTAGTTTGTTGCTGGCAGCTGCTGGTCCAGGTGAAACGCCAGCCATGAAGGCGCAATTCAGACAGCTCCAGTGAGTTTACGACAGCTCGGAAGGAGTTCAGCAGGCGTCGGTTGATATTGGAGTTGCTCTTGTCTGATGCCCGATACAACAGGTTGAAATCGCCAATCACAAGCCAACAGGGAAGAGTAGAAGGCTTGATGCTCTTGAGCTCATTGATAAAAAGAAACTTCTCCTGATCAGATTGCGGTCCATAGACCGTAGAGAGACTCCATTTGGAGCCGTTTGCTCGCATGACAATGTTTGCAGTGATAGCATTTTCAGAGAAAATGTGGCTGTCAATCATGAAGAAATCCTGAGAGACGGCAAGAAGTAAGCCTCCTCGAGTTCCTTTGGCTGGCAAAAATCCGAAGTTATCACAGAACGCTGCGCCCAAGGTTTCCGTGACAATCTGGCGATCAATCAGTGCCAACTTTGTCTCTTGCAGACAGACTATTGAAGCTCTGTTCTGTAGTACTAGATCATGAACTACCTTCCTCCTAGCCGGATTATTTAATCCTCTCACATTCCAGTTGAACACAGTGCAGTTGCAATTATCCATAGACACTGATACTAGCTCGAAGGAACAGAACAGGCAAACGCTGCTTAGAAGGACTACAACAGCAGGACGAACACAGAACAAGAAAGGTTGCACACAGGCGAAACTGAAACCGAAGCTGAAGACAGTAAGGAGGGGATACACTCGCGGACTGAGCGTTGGCGATCCGCGACATGGCGATGTGGTCGATCATACTGAGATGATGCACATCTGAGCAGGCAGCAGGGGATCAGGCCTGGCCCCTTCGACCCCTTGGCCGACGGAAAGCAGGGGCAGGCCTGGGGGGCGGTGGAGCAGCCTTGGAGAGCTTGAAAGACCCCATGAGTGCTCTGACAGCCTCAATCTCGGCCGGTGCCAGCGGGTCCTTGAACATGTCGACGAATCGCTGCAACAGCACCTCCTCAGGAGCGTCGTCTTCCTCTTCGCTGATCCCCCATTTCTTCCTGAGTACAGCCCTAGCGCGCTCGATGGTGCCGAGCGCGGAGGATTGCATCTTTGCCAGCCTTGAGCTTTTGCGGAGCTGGGTGGCGGAGGGGGTGGCCGGGGGCCTCTGGGAAGCAGTTGGTGCCGGCGTTGGGGTGGGGAGCAGGGCGGTTGGAGCCGGGGCGGCGATGAGGTCGATGAAGTCGTTGACCCTTTCCTCGGAGGGTTGTAGCGGCTGCTGGGCGTGGGCCTGGGCCTGAGTGGCCGGCTCTTGCACCACAGCGGTAAGTGGCTGGGCTTGGAAGGGTGGCCCGGACGACTGACCAGCGTCTTCCAGTAGGCTAGTTGAGCAAGGGAGAGGGAGCCGTGATCCACCGGGCCGCGCTAGGTGGCCCTGGTCAACCACGCCTGCGTCAAGGAGCACGGGTGCACAGGGTGCCATGCATGCAGCAGGGGACAGCACCGAGCTGCCCGAACTGGGAGGGGCAACAGCAAAAGTCGCCGGGACGGGAGGCTCGTTGTGGATGTTGGCGTCGTTGACATCGTCATGCGAGCCAGCGAGCCTGGGCGAAGATAAGGAAGGCAGTCGCTGCAGCAGGGCAGGTTGCTCCTGCAGGGCACCAGGCTTCGCAACCTGCTCGCCCGTGGGGTCGCTGACGGTCGTCTCCGTTAGGGCAGCCACGCCCTGCGCGGCTGTGAGGATGACGGCGTCACGACGCCTCCAAGCTCCCGTAGCCTCGCCGAGGAAGCCGCTGTTGGAGCCATTGGCGTACGAACGCCTGCGGGGTGGCCCCCCATGGCAGGCTGGGCCGCGCTGGCTGCCACTGCTGCCACCAGGACCACGGCCATTGGGCGAGCAGTCGCGCCGCTGTGGCCCGAGTCGGCGGTGGGCGGAGACGCGAATGGTGGGGAGGACGCCGTCTTCGAAACCGTAGTGCCAGGAGAGCCGCCGGCGGCGGGAGCCGTACCCATCCGAATCAGAGGATGGAATACCGCTTTGGCCTGAATGATCGCTGCCGCTGTAGCTGCCACCCGAGCCGCCGACCGTGAAGTTGATGATGGTGTCGATGTGGATGAGGACGGGGTAGGAGAGCGCGGTGGCTGGCCCCTCGCGCACGGTAGGGGGCTCCGAAATCCCCAGCTCGGGGAAGTCCATCAAGGGCGACGAAGGCCGGACGCGCTCCTCGATGATGACGGCGCCCCGGCGCGCTAGGGTGTCGGGGTCGGCGCAGTTGACCCAAAGGCACAGGCATGCCTTCTCGCTGTCGGTGATGGGGTTGTTGTCGACTGATTCGATGAAGCACGAGTTGTTGAAGAGGGGCTCCGCGGTCTCCGGCTGGCGGGATTGCTTGGGGATGCCCTCGATGCACACGCGCACGCGGTAAGGCATGGAGTGCAGCGTGGCGCCGGCCAGACGGGTCCATGGGCGGAAACGCAGAGCTGCGTACCCGACCAGCAGCTCCTCCGCCATCTAGACGGCCTGGTTGCGGACCGCGCAGTCGTTGAAGGAGACGAAGAAGTCTCCCCCATTGGAGAACAGCGTGACATGGAAGTCCTGGTCCCGTACCAGGTCGAAGCGAGCACCGATGGCATGGGACACCTGCCCCACGGTGAGAGCCGGGCGCGTGCCCACCGTGATCAGGATAGCGCCGTGCTGCTCGTTCGCACGTTCGGCCGAGATCATGGCCGGCGAGAAACGGACACAGCCCGTCACCATGGAAGGCCGGTTTTGCGGCTCACCACGCGAGTACGCAAACTCCATGCTGGGGCGGTCAGGCTGGGCCGGAGCAACGAGGGAAAGCGAAGCTGGAAGGGGAGGCGGAGGCGGATTGGCAAGCAGCGGAGGGAAGGAGAGGCGCTCTCTGGCTGGAAGTCGCAGGGAGTTGGGATGATCTGGTGGGAATCTGAGGCGAGAGGCGGTAGGCTGACGGCGCGAGATAGGATGGTCGGCAGGAAAAAGGAGGCGACGGTGAGCAGGAGGACGCGGAGGCAGCTGGAGAGGCGGAAAGTCGAACTGGAACTTGAGGCACCCACGGGCTTTGTGACCGGAGCGGCCACAGAGGAGGCAGGTGGGAGGATCCCGACAATCACCGATGCGGTGGTCTCGAGCAAAGCACTTGAAGCACTTGCCTGCCGCCTTCTCCTTAAGAAGAGCTTTCAGCTCCGGTGGCGGACCGCGGGGGGAGCAGGGGCAGCGGAGTCATGATGACGCTGCTGGCGCCGCCTGCCGCCATTAGTGCTGTTCTGGCGCGCGTGCTGTTGAGCTTTCCTCTCCTTACGCCACCAGCCTTTCTTCCTCTGCACCGCCAAGGTCCCTCGGCAGGGGCAGGCGCAGCGGAAGGCCTGCCGGCTTGCACGAGAGAGGGGGACGCGGCTCTGCGGCCGCCCGCATGCGGTGCTTGAAAGGACCCCGAAGCGGACACCGAGGCATTAACCTCCGCAGCTTGGACGGCAGGGGGTGCTGCGGCGCTGAAGGAGCCCGGAAGGGGCGCTTGAAGATTGCCCGAGCCAGCAGTCAAGGCGACCGGGCTGGCGGTAGCAGACCTGGGTTCCCCATTAATGGCCGAGGGTAGAAGTGCCTCCCTATAGGTGGCTCTTTTGGGGTTTGCGTCAGATCCAGCGGGTGAAGGGGTGGAGCTGGGGCTGAAAGAGAGGCAGCGTGGGCTGATGTCCCCTTGCGTTGGACGACGGTGGCCGGACAGGTCCACCGGCGTGCTTGGGGCTGCGGTGGTCGGGGTTGGGGAGGGGCGCTCGGGGGAGGGGGAGCGCTCGGGGGAGGGGGACATCGATCTGGTTCTCGAGATGAGCTTTTATACAAATGCGTTGGTACTTTAGTTTTTGATGCTGTGAAAAGGTCATGTTTTAGTTTCCTGTTTAGCAAGAGGGCAAGCCATGGAATTTACGCTATCTTGCTGTGGATTGAGTTTCAGGCCCTTTTATTCTTATCTTGAGTAGTTGTCTATCATGGGTCCACTATTTATATTCTTATCAATCCAGTATTTTTATCATTTGACTCAACTCACTTTTCCATTAAGGAACTCAGTTGCAAGAGCACACGCGCAAGAGCACCTCCGGCCGCCGCCTTGCGCTGCCACCTTGCCGGAGCTCCACCAGCGTCCGTGCATTGGTCTCCACTGCTGCCCTCCTCTGCCCAGGGCTGGGTTGAGGAGAGATTTTTATTTTTATTTTTTGTGGGTCCCACAAGTGACTGGCTGGGAGAGATGATCTTTTTTATTTATCTGACTAGGCTGACTGGGATTGCTGACTGGACTGCTGACTAGGCAGTCAATGGTCAAAACCAGTCAAAACAGAGTCAAAACCATGCCAGGGTTGGTTTTTGTCCGGTTTTCAGAGTTCGGGGTTGATTTTTAGACGGCTTTGGAGTTCAGGGTTGTATCTTAGACTTTGGTGGTAGTTCAGGGTTGTAATATGGACTTCTCTCTTTATTTTTCATGCTGTTGACCTGTTGATGTGGAGATACATGAAAGTGAGTAAGAAAACGTCTAGTCATTTATCACAGTTTTCGTTGGCCCAACATGTAGTTATCTTGCTCTCTTTGATTCCAGGATTCACCGACCATACATTCTTCTACTGCAGTATTTTTCTTGCTCTCTAGCTGCTTCGGGATCTGCTCTTCATTGCTTCGAGCCTTTGATTTCCAGTTCATAGTTTCTTTCTCCATTTTTCTTCTTGGTGGACCATCAGCTATTCTAGTGTTCCCAGTCACAGAAAAAAAAGGAGATAAGAAGCTATTCCAGTGTTCGCATGTGGCCAATTTTGTGTTCACCTTGAGGCCTCTTTTGCAGACACTGTTTTCTTTCTAGATGCACTCAAACTTCAGCAGCAAATATTTTCTTAGCTCACATATGATGTTTGACTAAACAAACATTTTTTGCTATTATTTCTAAAAGGAGGTATGTGACTCCTGAAGAAAAAGGGGATCTATGGTCGATTGCTGCTTCGCGACGAGGTGTGATTCTCCTTGAATATGTGGGTGAGCCCAAATTGTACGCGGGAGCTCTCCGGTCACCATTGCTGCTGACTGCTGAGGTACATGCTCTGCAACTGAAATCCTCTGTGCCATGATCGCCTCAGCCGCAACCCTTACATGATTAGGATATCATTAATATGCTGATGGAACCTGTGAGGACTTTGGCTCTGAATGAGGATGGCCATGGCGCTGGAGAGCATGCAACGCCCTCCGTACATGGGCGTAGAACTGCCGCTGGCGAGAGCCCTTAGATTTGTGGCCTGTGCCCCCTTGATTTCTTGCGTCACATATTTTTCTCCCAGATTTTCCTTCTGCTTTGACTTTTTTCTTTTCTTTAAAAACACGAGTCACAGCACACTGACAGAACGCGCACTGCGACCAGAGTTGTGGAAAATTAAGATTGAGGAAGTCAGCACGGGTGCTATCGACAAAAATATTGCTTTGCACTGAAAATATACATTCTGTTTTCATGGTACACAGAAGGCGTCAAAGTTCCAGCCATGGCTTTTTGATCCGTGGAGTTGGGATACAACCACCCTGTAGACATCCAATCTGATAGTTGTTTCTCTGCTCTCCCTCTCTCTCTCTCTCTCTCTCTTTTACTTTCCTGTAGACAACCATTGCCGCTCTTCACCTTTTTTTTTGCGGGGGGTGAATCATGAGGCAACAGGTGGATGGGCGTATGAGGCTCAAGCACACCACAACCATCGCTGGCTCCTACTCTAATGTCCCGGACAGTGGCGTTGCGAACACTGTCGCCACTAATCTTCTCGCACTTGTGCGGCCGACTGTGCTTTGCCTCAACCGCTCCGCTGCCACCATGGGTCCACTTCAGGTTGAGTCATCCTTCTAAGTTTAAGGGAGTATCAGTCTTTCCTCCGACATCGTTGGCCCTTCCACCTCCTAACCCTTACCTTGTTCAACTGTGTCACAGTAAGGGTGAGGTTCAAGATGACCTTTGTGTAGGTGCGATTGGGATGAAACGACCTAGCGACAGGGGCAAAACTGGTATGGTATGGATATCTCCCAACCGACAATACAAGCTATAGCCTTCAGACATTCTGTGGCAAGAAAATCAGTTACTATAATATGATTTCTATTCAGATTCTGATTTTTGGTTGCATATATAGATATGGTATTTGGCACTGACCGATATTTGACTGGATAGTATCTTAGATAGTTCTTGGATAGCTGCCATCTGCTTATCTTTCCGCACAACATATTGTGAACTGGCTTCACTCAACGTGTATCCAACATAATTACATTGACATTGGGGCTCATATGTGAGAGGTCAATATCGGTTTAAGCATGGCATGCTTATAATAGAATGAAATAAATAATTGTAAATGATATCCTAACTTAGCAGTTTTCCAGTTGTCTCCATATTGTGCAAACATTATTTATGTTGTTCTTTTCTACGCAATGTCTAATGAAATATTTATTACTGTACCGTATTCAATATTTATCCTTTCCATATTCGTGATCGGCACAATATCAATATGATTCGCATCCATATTAATATTCGATAACTATTGATACCATTCCCTTGTAAATCAAACTGTTGGTGCCAAACAAAACAACTTCTTCCTTTCCCCCCTCCCTTGTCTATGCTGTTTCATTCTAAAAACTAAAATGCATCGTCGTTGTTCGAGCCCGAACTCGACAGCCATGACTTCCGAACTAGGGACACCATATCTGATGAAACACCTGCCACCGACTCTCACCACCATTACCGCTCTTGGTGATGACCTCCTTTGCGAGATCTTCCTCCGCCTCCCATCCCTCCCGAGCCTCGTCAGAGTGGCCCTCGCCTGCCGCACCTTCCTCCAAGCTATCTGTTCGTCCCCCGCCTTCCGCCGCTGCTTTCAAGCGCTCCACCCGCCCGAACTCCTTGGCTTCTTCATTCAATCTATCTACACCATCGTCCCTCACTTTGCCCCCCTCCGCAACTGCTCTGACCCCGACATGTCCGCCGCCGTTCGTGGCTCCGATCTCTCGCTCACCCGCCTCTCGGAAGACATCGGTTCCTCTCTCGAGTGGGATCTAGAGAGCTTCTATGGACCCTACCTTGTACTCATCAATCAGATCACTGCTCAGATCGTTGCCTACAACCCCCTGACGCTAACACTTGATCTCATCCCCTGGCCGCCCATTGAGATCTCCCGCTCCTCCTTCCTTGAGTTCCACATTATCTTCTCGGAAGAGGACCAGGGGGTGTTTCGTATGGTCTGTGTCCAACACCATCGCCCACAGTTACCACATGTGGAGGCATACATCGCTGTCTTCTCAACAACCACTAGGAAGTGGCAGGTTTTGCCATGGGTCGAGACCCCGCCGCCGCCACAACCTGAGGATGATGATGACATTCGCCATTTTTATCCTGGTATGCCAATGAAAGGATTCATTTATTGGAAACAGACAACTCGAGCCTCTGTAGTCGCTTTCAACACCACGACACTACAATTCTGTAGAGTGGATTTGCCGCCGTTAGTGAGAGAGAGATACTATATGCAATCTAGGTTTGGTCACACCAAGGATGGGAAGCTCTGTATGGTTGGCGCAGATGACTCTGGTGCAAAGAAAGGAATGCTTATTGTTTGGGTTTGGAGAGCAGATGATGACGGTGTTGAGAAATGGATGCTTGAAGATACTTTTCCACTGAGTAAATTTGTTGATGCCACCAAGTCTTCAACAGAGGATGATGCGAGAGTTCAGGTTGAGGTGGTTATCGATGGCTTTGTGTACCTGTCTATTAAGTATGGTGCGCAAGCAGAGTCCCTCCTATCCCTATGTCTGGAAACAGCAGAGCTTAACAATCTACTTGATGATGCACGTGCAAGCCGTGCTCATCCCTACCTCATGGCGTGGCCTTCTTCTTTGGTGTGCAACAGGCAAACCCGTGCTTGAAGATCCTGGTAAAGTTTCTTCAAACATATAGTTGTGATAAACTGCCATTCATTCCACATTGGGCAATTTTCAACAACTGCTTTCAATTCATTTACTATTTGTTATACAACAATGGCTTGATTCTAGGTCTTGATACAGTAGGCATGCATACTCATGTCTGATTTGTGTAACTTAGTATGAGGAATGAGGATGCAGTATTTAGTAGGTTGTGCTCCCTGTTGTTTGTCATTAGCGCAGATAATATGATAGCACAAGGAAATTAGCTGCTGCATTGCTATTATTTGAGGCTGGAAAGTGTTAGGAAAGCAACTTGTATTCCCATGAGGCCATAGGCCGATATATATATATATATATATATATATATATATATATATATATATACATGTACAGGTGTGGAACATATGCAGGAAACCCCTCATACAACGGGATAAATACAAAGGGGTACATGACTTATATTATAACTCTAACACCCCCCCTCAAACTCATGGTGGATGAACAACACTGAGTTTAGAGAGATAAAAGCCATGTTGTGCTCTAGTCTGAGCCTTCGTCAGGAAATCCGCCAACTGTAACTCGGAAGGCACATACTGAAGAGCAATAACCTGATCCTGCACAGCAGTGCGCACATAGAAAGCATCAACACCAATATGCTTGGTGAGCTCATGCTTCACAGGATCGCGTGCAATGCTGATAGCACCTGTACTGTCAGATAAAAGCAGAGTCGGTGTAGTGACAGAAACACCAAAATCCTGAAGTAACCACCGTAACCAAGTCACCTCTGCCGTCAAAAGAGCCATTGCTCGCAACTCAGCCTCGGCACTCGAACGGGAAACTGCAAGCTGTTTCTTCGTCTTCCAGGCAATGAGAGAACCACCAAGAAAAACACAGTAAGCAGAAAGTGAACGGCGATCGGAAGGATCACTAGCCCACGTAGCATCCGAATAGGCCTGGAGCTGTAAAGAACTGGAGCGAGGAAAGAATAGACGGTGAGAGATCGTGCCTCGAAGATATCGAAGAACACGAAGGAGATGACTATAGTGAACCGAGGTGGGGCAGAGACAAACTGACTCAGAATATGAACCGGATAAGAGATGTCCGGACGAGTGACAGCTAGATAGACAAGACTGCCAACAAGATGACGATAACGCGTCGGGTCAGGGAGAGGATCACCATCAGTAGCACGGAGGTGAACATTGAGCTCCATAGGAGTCTCAACAACGCGCTCGTCAGTAAGAGCAGCACGAGCAAGAAGATCCTGGATATACTTTTCCTGGGATATAAAAAAGCCATCAGAGGTAGAAGAGACTTCAATCCCAAGAAAGTAGCGAAGGGGTCCAAGATCAGACATAAGAAACTGCTCACTAAGACGGGCCTTTACAAAGGCAATATACTCGGGGTCATCCCCTGTGATGATCATGCCATCAACATAAAGAAGAAGAAGAGTCCGACCACGAGGAGAAAGGTGAATAAACAATGCTGGATCATGAGCACTTGCTAAAAAACCAGCAGCGGTGATCACAGAGGCAAAGCGCTCAAACCAGGCGCGGGGGGCTTGCTTAAGGCCATAGAGAGAGCGACGAAGACGACATACCATGCCATCAGGAACAGAATACCCAGGTGGTGGCTGCATGTACACCTCCTCACGCAGTTCACCATTAAGAAAGGCATTCTTAACATCAAGCTGAGATATAGACCAGTGGCGTGCAGAGGCAACGGCAAGAAGTGTACGAACAGTGGTCATATGAGCCACAGGAGCAAAAGTCTCGTCATAATCACGACCATGCTCCTGCTGAAAACCACGAGCCACAAGACGAGCTTTGTGACGCTCAAGAGAACCATCGGAGCGAGTCTTAACCTTGTAGACCCACTTACAAGTGATCGGACAGACTCCGGGAGGAAGAGAAACAAGATCCCAGGTACCAGTGCGTTCAAGAGCAGCAATCTCCTCAGCCATCGCAAACTGCCATTCAGGATGAACAACAGCCCGACGGTAAGAAGTCGGCTCAAGAACAGCAGCACTAGCGGTGGGAAATCCAAAGCGATCAACAGGCGGACGAGGACGAGAACGCAAGCCATAAGTAGGCTGAGAGGAAGATGACGACCCATCCACAGAGGCATCGACTGGTCGTGGACGAGAGTGTAATGCTGAGGAAGAGATGGAATAATAGAAGGAGGAATCGGCAAGGTAGAATTAGGGGGTGGCGACGAAGAAGTCACCGGAGATGAAGATGTAGAATCCGGTGACAGACTGGGAGAGGAGACCGGGGAGGAAGTCACCGGAGATGAAGGTGGAGAACCCGGTGACATGCTAGGCGAGGAGACCGGGGAGGATGGAGGTTGCAAATCAACTAGATGTGGAGAAGGAGAGGAAGTGGAACGGAGAGGTACAGTGTCGGCGGGGGTGATAGGTGAGTCAGGAAAAGTGAGGAAAGAGATATCCTACACTGAAAAAGTCGAGGAAGATGGGCGTGGGTAGAAGGGACGAGACTCTTCAAAAGTCACATCTCGAGAGATACGCATCCGACGACCAATAGGATCCCAACAACGATAGCCCTTATGCTCATCACTGTAGCCTAAGAAGACACACTCAACAGACTGAGCGGTCAGTTTGGTGCGTTCGCGAGGGGCAAGAAGAACATAGCAAACACAACCAAACAAGCGAAGCATCGAATAATCGGGAGAACGATCAAAAAGTTGCTCGAAAGGAACACCACCCTGTAGAGCAGCGGAAGGCTGTATATTGATAAGATAGGTGGATGTGGAGACGGCCTCAGCCCAAAAATGAGGCGGGAGAGAGGCAGCAATCATCAATGCACGAGCCGTCTCAAGAAGATGTCGATGCTTTCGCTCAGCCACACCATTCTGAGCATGAGCACCAGGACAAGAGAATTGAGAGAGAGTCCCGTGCTCAGCAAGAACACCACGCAACATCTTAGAGATATACTCGCCAGCGGAGTCAGCACGAAAAACACGAATGGGTGAAGAGAACTGAGTATGAACCATGGCAGCAAAACGCTTATAAATAGACAACACCTCAGAACGAGAAGTCATGAAATAAAGCCAGGTGTAACGAGAGAAATCATCTATGAAAATAATATAGTATTTATGACCACCTTTCGAAGCGAAAGGGGCCGGACCCCATACATCAGAATGTACTAAATCGAAAGGACGCTTAGACACTGACTCACTATGTGAATATGGTAACTGAATCTGCTTGCCAAGACGACAACCCTGACACTCTAAAGAGACATCTCCTGAGACAGACCCCAGAAGGCCTCGACGAACTAAAGAAGACAACCGAGAACCACACAGATGACCAAGTCGATGATGCCACTGCTGGAAGGAACCAGTGACGGAGACAACAGAAGCGGAAGAACTGGCGATGGTGGTGGCAGCAGAAGGAACATGAAGCCAGTCCAACTCCCAAAGACCCTGAGAATCACGGCGGCGAGGGCCAGCCCCAACCAGAGTGTGCGTGTGACGATCCTGGACAGAACAAGAATCAACGTCGAGGATGACGCGACAACCAGAATCCGTAAGTTGACCAGCAGAAAACAAATTCATGGTAAGTCGAGGAACATGAGCAACATCAGGAACAGAATAAGAATGAGTAGTAAGATTGCCTCTACTAGTAACAGAAAGTGGAGTACCATCAGCAGTGAAGACATGAATAGGAGAATCCAGTGATCGAAGAGAGGACAAAGTGGAGGAATGAGAAGACATATGAAAAGAAGCTCCAGAGTCCAGAACCCATGGGGATGTACCTGACTGTGTAGAGGGTGATTGCTCAGTGCGGGAAGCATCAGTCACAGAACCGGCAGTACCCGTCGAGGAAGAACCTGAAGCCGCGAGCAGACGCTTAAGTCTCAGAATATCCTGCTCAGTCAAAGCAATGGCTGAAGCTGTCGAGGTAGATGACGAAGTCCCTGAAGATGATGATCGAGCCTTGCGCAGGTGTTTCTTCTTCGTGTAGCACTGAGACTCAAGATGACCATCATTGTTGCAATAGGCGCAATGTGGATGGGGGCGACCTGAGCCTCCAGAAGGAGTGGGCAAGAGCGGCGGAGCACTCGAGCGAGAAGTGGTCGATGGAGCAAGTGGCGTAGGAGCACGAGTAGCAAGCACAGAGGGAACCTCCAGCAAACCAGCACCACGTAAGCGAGTCTCCTCAGCACGAATCTCAGAAAGCGCCTCCATGAGAGAAATACGGCCACGAGCAAACAACTGAGCACGCCGGGGCTCAAACTCCTTACGGAGCCGAGACAGGAACTTATAGACGCGATGAAACTCCAAATTGGCATGGACAGCCTGGCAACAGGGGCAGGTACGACACCCAGCACTACGGAGAGAATCAAGCTGGCACCAGATAGCAGAACTCTGTGCATAGAAGTCATCAACAGTAGAGTCACCCTGCTGAAGAGCATGCTCCTGACGGATCACAGAGAGGTATAAGGCATCACCAGAGGGCTGATAGCGCTCACGAAGACGGGTCCACATCTCAAAGACAGTAGGAAGACCCAGAAATTCAGAAGCAAACTGAGGCAAAACACTAGTAGTGAGAACAGCTGCAGCACGAGCATCATCATCAAGCCACTGGGTGTAAACAGACAGAGCACCATGATACGTCTGAAGAGCCTCCTCATAAGCCAAAACCCTCTCATCATAAGCACGATCAGCAGCCTCATCAACAAGCTTAGCCGCATCCTTGGCGACCTGATTAGCATCCGTAGGAAGAACCGATGGAGTTGGCGGAGTAGGGGCCACCGGAGGAACTGGACGTGGCGGACAGCAGACCTCGCCAGAAAGAACACCCCAGAGACGGATGCCACGCATGTGAATGCGCATAAAGCCAGTGAACTCGGTGTAGTTAGTACCATCAAAGATCACCGGACAGCGAGGGACAGCAACATAGCCCGATGCAGCAGACATTTTTTTTTGGATCCGACGAGAGCGACCAGATCGGGATCAGGCGCTGGCTTGGGGCGGGAGCAGCGGCGAGCGGGAGATCGGGGCAATCGGGAGATCAAGGCAGCTTCGGGAGGGCGCTGGCGACTGGATCGGGACGAGCCAGCAGCGGGAGGCGCTGGCGGAGCCGATCTGACGGGCGGGCGGGGCGACTTCGATCGGGACGGGCCGGCAGCGGAGTCCTTCGACCGGGGAGCGCACCTCAGAAGCAGGGACGGAAAGACAGATCTCTGCGGGCAGTAAGAACCAGTGGACGTAAGAATCAGACAGCCTGATTAGCATAAATACGAAATCCTTAACAAGCAGCAGCAGGAGGAGGATTGGATGGGAGTGCTCGGGCTGGAGGCGGAGACCAGCGGACGGGCCGACCGGATCGAGCAGCACAGAGTTGGCCGGCGAACTCGAGGACGGAAGCAGCCGGCCTGGGCGCTCGATGAGGAAAGAGCAGCGCCGCTCGGAGGACAACGACCGCTCGGAGATTGGATCGGAAGCACGAGTTGCGCGTGCGAAAAAAAACCTAAGGCTCTAATACCATGTTAGGAAAGCAACTTGTATTCCCATGAGGCCATAGGCCGATATATATATACATGTATAGGTGTGGAACATATGCAGGAAACCCCTCATACAACGGGATAAATACAAAGGGGTACATGACTTATATTATAACTTTAACAGAAAGTTGTCTTCACTTAAGTGTTGTCTATACACTAGTACTTTTGATGCTAACCACTATGATAATGAGACGTCGTTGGTGTAACAGATGTTATTTCATTTCCATTGCTTGTGTGGATGCTAAGCCTGTCTATCTTTTTTATCTATAGCCTTTTACGGTTTATTCATATAAATACTTGAATCCCTTACTTAACACTGAACTATTCTTTTACATCTTAGGAGGATTCACAAACCAAGGCTACTGGAGAGTGTTGTGGACGCTGGTCTAGCGGGCACAAGAGAAACTCCCTCCTCTCTTGTCTCAGCAGTCACAATCTTGCAATTTCTTTTATCAATGGCGGTGAAGCAGAAGTGTCAGAGATAGAGAGGGCCTTTTTACTTTGTTGTAATTCGGGGATAATAAGAACTGTTTTGCAAGCAAAATTTTCTTATGAGATGAGCCTTTTGTCTGAATTGTGTTTGCGAAAATTGTTTGTATGTGTTGGTTATGGGTATGAAATGGCATGTGCTAGTTCCATGTACTAGCTATATATATCAAGGAAATCATAATTTTGAGTTTGCTATGTTACTAGTAAATTCCAGTTGATACCTTCTCTGCAACATATATACTGATCATTCATACTTGTTCCTGCCTTATGTCTTGCAGCAAACATGGGGCACTCTCGAGCATCGGCAATTTGCACATTACATTCCCTAGTGCGCGCGTGCCTCCTTGTTTGCTGATGATGATGGCATCGTCTTCCTCGAACATAGCTTGTGCCACTGAGCTCAATGTCATCATATCATGCAGCTTTGGACATTTTTCACAGGGCAACCAGACTAAAATTAAGCTGGAGCAAATGACAAAAGAGTGGAGTTACACCTATCATATGGCCTCTGGAGGAGGTTCATCACTCATCAGCTTGCCCCAAGACACCAATTGCCAGTTAATGAATCCCCCCCAATCAACCACCTTGGTAGTATGCCTCTTCCGGACTGCCGTCTCCGCTATGCAGGAGTGAGTCTCGGCCAGCAGCACTTGACAAGCTGCATGCCGGGGCGTATTGAGCTGCTGCATCCAACCCTCTCGGCTAGCTGTGGCGCTGACGAAGCAAACTCTGTTGGGTAAATTAGATGTCTGGTGTGTTGGAGCAGGCGCAGCCAGCACACAAGAGCGGAATACAACCATTGTGCTCATCGCCACCAGCGCAGAAGAGCAGAGTGTAGCCAGTGCCCACAACACCGCCAGCGCACAAGCGTAGCATGGCCATTGCGCTTTGTGTCGCCTCCACCACCAGTGCCGAAGGGCGTAGCAGGGCCATTGTGCTTCCCGCCGCCTCCTCCTCCTCCACCACCACCTTAAAGAAACAACTTATACAGTACTCCCTCTGTAAACTAATATAAGAGCGTTTAGATAACTAAAATAGTGATCTAAATGCTCTTATATTAGTTTACGGAGGGAGTACGTGTTATTCATTCCGAAGGACACATTGGATGCCAGACAAGAGCCATGTGTGACATCTCATCTAGGAGGTGTTACCGTGTCACCGGACTGCATGCCAAGCAGGTGCAAGTCAAGTCAACCACCCAAGTTTTCACTAGCTAGTTTCCAAACAAGTTGCGGGTCAACGGCCAGCCACCATTTTCTTTTCACTATAAGCTGAGCTCACGAGATATATATCCTTGAAAACAAGCATTTAGTTAGCAAGAGTATTTAACCAAAAACTACCACATTTGCCGGAAACGTGACAGGAAACTATCACTCTACGTTTTTGTGCGAAAAACTACCAAATTTGGACTAAACCGTGGCAAAAAACTACCAACTCGGGAAATCGCTCGCTTCGCCCGCGCTAACCCCGTTTCTGACCGGTTGGGCCCGCGAATCAGTCGCCACGCTGGCGAACGGACGGCCGGCGCGCGTTGACGGCCGTTAACGGCCCGTCCGCTGTCGGAACGGCGCCTGTCGGTGGGCCAATAAGTGAGAGCGAGCTCAGCCGCTCATTCTCCTCCTCCTCGCTCGCTCTCACTCGTCCTCACTCCATCCTCTCCCTCTCCCTCTCCCTGGTCCTCTGACCTAGGTCAGCCTATCGCCGTCGCCGCCGCGGCCATTGCTGCCGGTCGAAGGTGAGGATGCCATCCTGGTATGAGGAGGACAGCTCGGACGAGGACATCAACATGGTTTCATTGGATCAGCAGCTATTTGTAAGTGCATAATGGTGGAACAGAGTTAGGGTTAGGATTAGTTCATCCAAATTGGTTCGAAGTTTCTTTTGCAGGAAACCCCTGACACTGTGGTGGAACCATCTTTCTGTGGTTCTTACACTGAATCTGAGCCGACGTGCATGATGCATCATCAGAGGCCGAAGAAGATGGTGGCTTTTGAAGGTGCTTTGACTGGGAGGCGATTCCTGGGTTGTCCTGTGCAGCAGGTATTAAATCTTGAACGCTAACTTGTTTTGCTGCTGGAGATGTGTGATGTGTTTTGCTGCTGGAGATGTGAGATGTGTGGTGCAGCATGTGGTGCAGAGATGTGTGCTGCAGCATGTGGAATCTATATATGAAAGTAGATCTTTAGTTAACTGAATTCAATACATGACTGAACCTGATAACACCTACAAGCAGATATCTTTAGTGTATTATGAACCTGAGAATATAGTTGTTAACTGAAAAAGAACAGAGTAGGTGTTAACTGAAAAAGAACAGAGTAGGTGTTAACTGAAAAAGAACAGAGTTAAATGAATTTATATCTACTGCTAAATGTAGCTGTTAACTGAATTTATATCTACTTTCATATATAGGTGTTAACTGAATTTATCTCTGTTGCTAAATGTAGCTGTTAACTGAATTTATCTCTGATGCTAAGTCAGGTGCATATTGATGTAAACAAAGGGTTTCAGTTAAATGAAATGACTTTATGACTTTTGGTTTCTGTACTAAGTTTGTTACTAAGTGCTTTGTGCTTAATTATAAATAATTGCTTCTGTAGGATGAAGGTGTGAACTGTGGGGTTGTGGAGTGGGTGGATGGTCCTTGGCCAGAGATTCTACAAAGGTGCCTAACCAGGATTTGGGACATGTATCATGAGCAGAACTTGGGCAGGGTGAATGACAAACAAGCCCATGAGAAAGAGGTGGCCAAGCTACAGAAGGAAATTGATTTCCTGTCAAACAACTACAGCCAGTTGGTGGAAGATGTATCCAACCTATTTGACTATCAAGATGGCAAGATGTCTCATGACATGGACTATACCAGTCAGGCAATCAATGAACTAGCTGAGAAGAAGAAACAACTTGAGAATCAGGCAAAGATTGAGTTAAGTATGGAAAAGCTGAAGCTTGCCAAGGAGCAAAGGTGCATTCTTCAAAGCCAAGCAGAGATCATTCAGAACATGAGGAAGGCCATGAAGGAAGTGGAGGGGGACAGGGACCTACTTAAGCAAGAGAAGAAGAAGTTAGAGTATCTTATTGCTGATCTGCTCAATGCTGGGCATGACAGCAAAGCTAAGCTGGAGAGGATCAAGGCAATTATGAATGAGTGAAGTGGTTGGTTTGTGGGTTAAGTAATTAGTAGGCCTATATATGTAGCTGGCCTTGGAATGTCATGCATGTTAGGTGTATATTTTGGGAAAGTTTCATGTGCTTTCAGAATGGTATGAGGGAGGGAGGTATTGCTATGGTTTAAGAACTACTTGGTTTTATCTATGATGTAATGACTATTATGTTAAGACCTACTATGCTAAGTACTCATGCTAAGTTAAGTAAGTAAGAATGTTTTATCTATGATGAGGTTGTTTTACTCTGCTTATATCATGTGTGATAACTGACAGTAGTGACATAGTTGGAAGTAGCAAGTAACATATATAGCAATTAGCTTAGATAGTCTGACAAATAACTTAACATAGATAGTCTGACATAGATAGATAGTACTGCCATTCATAGTCTGACATAGATAGAAACTACTATTAGATAGTGCCTGACATAAAGATGAACTACTAGTAGATAGTGCCTGACGAAACTGAACCTAGGAACTTACTGCACTGAAGAAAGTTCAGGACTGACGAAACTGAATATTAGTGCAGCAGTTCACTCCTCCTTCTTCAGCATCTTCAGGCGGTGCGAGCGGCGCACCGCAGTCACGGCCGCCCTCTTCTTCTTGCCCGGCGCCGGCTCCAGCACATCATCCTCACCGCCATCTTGTTCTTGCTTCACGACGACGCCGTCTGGGAGATCGTCCACCTCTGGCAGCGCATCCACGTGGATTGGGCGGTTCCTATCCCCCTCCACGGCGTCGAGGACGGGAGCCAGCATCTGCAGTTCAGGCTCGTCGTCGGAGAGGACGACTACCTCATGCACCTCGTCGTCAGAGTCGTCAGAGGGCTCGTCACTGGACTCGTCGTCAGTGGACTCGTCGTCAGAAGACTCGCCCTCAGAGTCGTCAGAGGGCCCAAGGACCCATGGATTGCGCCAGAGGGCATTGTTGATTGGGGCTGGGACAGCGAGGACGGCTTCGGTGACATCGTCCGCGGCGGCCGGTGGCGTGGTGGATGAGCGGTACATCCACCATCTGGCGCGCTGCCTGGGGTCGGGGGAGCGCTGCACCTCGCGCATCGCCCAGAGCAGAATGGTCGGCGCCGGGATGGTGCGGCCGGCAGAGTGGAAGGCGCGCTGCTTTTCAGCAGCCGTCATCACCTTCACGAGGCCGCGGGCGTGGTTCCTGAGCATCGCCATACTGGGGAACCAGCGCGCGATCTCCCTGTACTGCGCCCGGATCTCCTTGTTGTTGCCGGCGAGAGCTTCGATGGCGAGCTGCCATTCCATGGCGACGGCGGTGGCGGTGGTTGTCGGCGGTGATTTCGATAGGAGAGAGGGGGAAGTGGAGTGGGCGGTGCGAGCGACGAGTGGGCGAGTGAGCAGAGGGCGTGGTGGGTGGACACGTAATAAAGTAGTAGAATCCGAAACGACTGGTTTTAATCAACGCACGCTCACCACGCTGTCGGCTGCTACGCACGCTGAAAAGAGGACGTGGCTAACAACATATAATAAGTTTGGCCGATACTAGTCAAACAAATTACCAGCACTAGCCCATTGGTATTGAACGCATAGTTACAACCAACTGGTCCTGGGTTCGAGCCCCAGGCCAGACTTTTTTTGTGCAGATTTTTTTTCGTACAATGAATTTGGCAATAAGTTCTGTACTGTAGAAATGGCAAAGTAAAACAAAAAAAAATCAAAACAACTCAGTAGCACTTAGCCCATTTGTATTGGGCACAAATAAGTTCACATGTCACATTGTCCAGAAATTAGTAGCACAACACACATTTAGTAGCAGAACACAAACTTAGTAGCAGAACACAAATAAGTAGCATACACTCAATAGTTTCCACTAGCATTGAAATAGGATGCAAACTTGCTAGGAGGTTTCCTCTTCCTCTTGCCTGCCAATATCCCTGGTTCTCCAGTGGATGTTCTTGGTGCATTGAATGTTCTTGTAGATGCTGATCCTCTTGTTCTTGCAGCTCTTGTTGATGCAGATCCTGTTGCAGGTGCTGGTGAAGACCTGGCTGCTCCTGCTGAAACTGTTGATGTTGAACCTCTCTTATTTGCTTTAGGAGGTGGAGCTGATGATGCTGGCATCTGTGTAGTTTGGTGTTGAGGTGGTGGTTGTGGAGGTGGATGTGTAGCACTAGAACTAAAAATTTCTCTATTCTGCATGACAAAATTAAATCAGTTAGTAAATATACCAGAACTAAAAAAAGTAAACAAAGAATGCATCATTTTTGAATGACCTGGTGTAAGTTCTTTCTCATCTCAAGACTAGGTTTTAGAGCTTTCCCACAATTAGTATATCTGTGGCCTTGTAGACCACAATTGCTGCATGTAATTGTTCCCATCCTGCTTGTGTCCTTTGGAGCAGGCACCTCAAACTGCCCCTTTCTCCTAGCTGTCTGTTTTTTGCCTGCTTTTTCTTTGAACACTGGGGGCTCAATATCAGGAGTATGGGTGTCAGGCCAGAATTCAGGACCAGGGACAGGGTACACTATGTCTTTGTATGCTTCAATATATAGTGCTTTTTTGAAAAATTCATGCACATAGTCCTCTGGGTGCATGTGAATCTTGCTCATTGCTGCTATTGCATGACTGCATGTCACACCTGTCATGTCCCACCTCCTGCAGTCACATGATTGAGTAGCTAGGTTCACACAGTACTGATTTTCCTTACTATTAACTTGCCAAATGTCAGGACCTGCCTTATATGCATCACAAAATTTGGCATACTTCTTATTCTCCTCTAATTTCTCTGAATAGTTGGGTGTGATCATCCACCTGCTGTTCTCTGTTTTTTCCCTAGTCTTCTGCCTTTTGATCATCTGCTTAGTCCTAATTCCTCCAAACATAGTCCTAATTGGTTTGGCCCTAACATCAAGGATCATTTTGTTGAAAACCTCACTAAGGTTGTTCACAACAAGATCAGTTTTGCAATTGTAATCCATTGCAGACCTACACCAAGTCTCCTTTGGAATTTTTTTAAGCCACTTCCAGGCATCCTCACACTCTGCTTTAAGCTCTGCCATTGCCAATTCATGGCCATGTTTGGTGAATGAGTAGCTAGCCTGATCTACTAGCTTCTTTAGTTCTGCTCCTCTGAAACCAGCTGACTGAAAATTTGCATATATGTGCCTGAGGCAGTATCTCTGAGGGGAATCAGGGAACACCTCATTTATAGCCTTAAGAAGACCCTGATTGTAAATTTATAACCATGGTCATGAACAAAAGGAAATAAAGCTACTAATAACAATATATATCTGAACTAGTGGCTAAGATAGGGTGCATACCTTTTGCCTGTCAGAAATAATGGTGTACGTTCCAAATTTGCTACCACTTCCAATGCAACATCTTAGCTGGGTTAGGAACCATGTCCAACTATCTGAATCTTCCTTATCAACCACACCAAAGGCTATGGGGTAGATGTTGTTATTGCCATCTCTTCCTGTGGCTGCAAGTATTTGCTGTCCAGTGGTTAGCTTGATGAAGCAACCATCAAGCCCTGCATCCATACCCAAATTAGCTACCATATATTTACAACAAGATATTTTGAACAAATTGCAGTTATAGATTTACCTATAAAGGGCCTGCAACCATTAAGAAATCCTTGCTTTGATGCATGCAAGCAGTAGAACATGTACTTAAATCTAGGTGTTGGGGCAGGGCTTTCTGGGTCCTCAAATGTTGTAACTACACACCTGCTACCAGGGTTTGTGTCAAGAACTGCTTGTAGGTAGTCCCTCAGTCTATAGTACTGCTCCTTCTGGTCACCTTGTACAACCTTCATAGCCTTCCTCCTTGCCCTATAGGCCACACTCTTTGATACATCAACTGAAAACTTGACTTTGCTGTTTTTAATAAGTGAATCCACAGGTGCTCTAGGATCTGCTCTAAGAGATGGATCAACTTCTTTGGAAAGCCACTTAGTAGTAACTTTTGTGTTCTCTGCTGATGCTGGACAAGTGTGCTCCATGTTACACTTCTTAATGCAAAATGTTCTTTCATGAGCTATCCTGGAGGCACAGATGTAAAATTCACATCCATGCTCTCTCTGTGAACACCAAACAATAATTCTTATTGGAGTGTTCCTGTGGTAGTGAAAAGACCTCAAAGTCCTTATATGAAAATCTCTTAATGCTTCTCTGAACTGGTAAACAGAATCAAAACACAAGCTCTTGCACAAGAGTAAATGTGAATTGGGAATTGAAGGGTCAAAATATACTCTTTCCTTCATCTTTTTCTTACTACTCTTTGTCTTTGCCTTCTTCATGATGTATGGTAGTTCAACTTCATCTTCTTTTTCCTCATCACTTATGCCTGGATCACCAGCAAAACAAAACTCATCTGCTTCAGGAAACCAATCTTCAAAACATTTTTTCTCTACCTCATTGTGACATCTGCTAGTTGGCCTAGGGTTCTTCACATGTTTCACAATAGCAGTACTTTGCAATGGTGTTTCCTCTTCAGAGGCACACTCTATTTCCATTTGTTGAACAGCTTCAGCACTACCATCTGAATGAACTGAATCATCAGAACAAAATTCAGACACTTCAGTATCTCCTTCAAAGTGGTTCAAATCTGCCTCTCTTTGAATCCTGCTCCTCTCAAGCCGAGCCTTTCTATCATCTATCTGATTCTGAAGGTCAGATTGCTCCACAACCTTTTTCACACAGCAGCTCTCTTGAGTGTTCATGTAATTCTCATTAGCCCGTGTACTAATTCCTGGTTCAACATTTCTCACAACCCTTATGTTGACTAGCTTGACATGATGAAAAAAGTCCAACATTTCATGAACACTAGCTTCATTACCTAAATACTTTACTCTGTCAGATCCAATTTCCTCCTCCTTCACATAGTACATGTAATCACTGTCCCCATACCCTTCACTAGCAATGAGTGATTGTAGAGTAAGCAAAGAAATATCTGACTCAAATATACCCCTTTTCACAGGGTTTCTTCCTTCTAAATGAAACCATATATCCCACTTCTGGTCAGCCAAACTGCACAAATAAGTGCTCATGAATTGAATTGAAATTGACTGAGCTATACAGTTTACTGACTCCAGTTTACTACACATGTCCAACTAACAGAAACAAACACATTTTACTAATTTGCAATGTTGAAGCAGCTAACCAAAAGCCCAGCAGATGATACTTGCATACCTGCGACCCATTGGCGATGACTGGGAGAGCGGTGCCTCCGGCTGCTGCGAGCCGGCCTGCATCGAGAAACTGGTGCTCCCCAACCAATTATCGACTGAGCCGCTGGCCATCGGTGGAGGCGCGGGCGAGGCAGCAGCGTCCCGCCAGCGTCGCCGCCGCCAACGTCGCTGCCGCCAGCGCCGCCGCCCTCCGGAATCAACAAGGACATGGAGGCCGCCACCTAGGTCAGAGAGAGGGAGAGGAGGGAGAGAGTGAATCGAGAGGGGAACGGATCAGATTTGACCCGCACCGCACCGACAGGCGCCGTTCCGACAGCGGACGGGCCGTTAACGGCCATCTACGTGCGGCGGGCGACCGTTAGCCAACGTGGCGCCTGATTCGCGGGCCCAACCGGTCAGATTCGGGGTTAGCGTGGGCGAAGCGAGCGATTTCACGAGTTGGTAGTTTTTTGCCACGGTTTAGTCCAAATTTGGTAGTTTTTCACACAAAAACGTAAAGTGGTAGTTTTTCGTCACGTTTCCGTCAATTGTGGTAGTTTTTGGTTAAATACTCTAGTTAGCAAAGATGAAACGTAACTCCTCTTCGTCCTAGCCATCTTGGCCGCCCTGTCAGCCTCAACAAACATGTCATCGCAGATTAGTGCGCTAGGTATGCAGCCAAAAAAAAAGCGCCGAAAGTTGGTGTGCCGGTGAAACGACAGGGCAAAATACCTCCCGCGCCGGACCCATCCCGTGCTAGGATCTCGTCGGTGCCAAGGCCACCACCTCCGCCGGTAGGACTGATGAGCGGGATGGAACCATTGCGTGCGCCGCCTCCACCACCAACGCAAAAGAGCATGGTGCAATCAATGCCCTTGACACCATCTCCACCACGAGAGCATGTCATGACCGTTGCGCTTGCCTCCGCCTCGCCGGAGGTGCAAAAGAGGCTAGCGTGGCCATTGCACCTCCCGGCGCCTCCACCACTAGTGCAAAAGAGCACAAGTCGGCCATTGCGCTTGTCGCCACCTCCACCACGAGCAACATATCGCGAGACCACAGGGCCATTTGATCATGCATTTGCTCCTCAGCTACCATTCTATTCCACTAGCCCTTAAGCCTCCGTATGGTCAATCTCATAGAATGCATTTAGCATCTATACGCGGCATGTTGTTATTTTGACAAATAAAGCTCCTCAAGTCGAGATTCATTACCCATATGTCCAATTTGTCCAAATAAAGCTCCTCAAAATGTTGTTATGTGCATGGAATAGTTCTTTTCCCTTCCTTCAGGAACAAGTAGAGGATATAGCATCTGCTGACAACTCTTGGAATTGTTTGCTAAGCCAGATTTTATCTCTCTGCTATTGCTATTGGATGCCTATTTCTTCCTATTTCTTGATCAAGCATTCAGCACAGCTAACCATTGTTTTTGTCATCATCCACATTAAAGATCATCTCTAAACTACGTAAGGAGTAGATTTTTGGAAGGAAGGGGCACAAGGCTCAGAATTGGAGTTGAATAGCATAATCTCTGAGGTATGAAGTAGACGCTATAACTGCAAACTGAACTTACCCTTAGCAAGAACAACCGAAGCCAACTAAATTAACAGAAAAACGAATTTTACTCTTCAGAGCTCATTTCTCTTATTTCATTTTGAGTCAACTGAAAGTAATTCAAAACTTATGAAGGTTGAAACCTCATCTAAACTTATAAACGTCGTCTACATATGCAAGTTGATCTACTGGATACAGAATATCCACTTGTCTTCATTTAGATGAAAAGACAAGTTGATTTACTAGGTACAGAATATCCACTTGTTCATTCAGATGAAAGGATACTATGTAGTTATTTGAGTACTGCATAGCCTAGAAAACATTATCCTAAATGATTACTGGGGATTAATGAAATATACTTGCCATGCTTGATCCAGAAGACCTAAACTGAACAAACAAGACTTCAAAACTATTATTTTGACTTCTGGGCATCCATAGGAAATTTCTTTTGCCTTTTGATAAAGTTGGGGTTTGTTTTAACTCACACAAAAATACTTATAGAACATGTAACGAAAAAGAACTACTCCCTCTGTTCCTAAATATATTCATCTTTCTTTCTTAACTGTTGATGTGATGCATAATGGAAGCAGTTAAGAAAGAAAGATGAATACTAGAAGAATCTATTGGCTGTAGACCATAGGGACTCTAGAAATCAACGTGATGACCGGTTGATACAGAAGTGATTAATAAAGTTGATTATGCATCACATCACCAGTGTCATATGAGTATCGTGAAAAAGCCCTCTGATTAATGAATGCCTGTTGTTTTACCCACTTTCCTGCATCCCCGCATCAATGGGCTGAATATCCTGAAAATATATATTAACGCTATGATCTCAAGTTAGTTGAATCAATAAGCTAAAATTACTAACGGGGATGAAGAAGCACCAGTTCGGGACCTTGCAT
>NC_057806.1:548092248-548094903 GCF_018294505.1 Triticum aestivum
CAGAGGATAAGACCGAGATCATAAAAAGACAGGAGCAATGAAAAGATAAAAAAGAGTAGATTCACAACAGACAAGTATCCAGCCAAGAAGCAAAGGGGTTCTCAACACTCAACTCGGTGATGCACAGTGAAATAGCATCCTCCGGGAAGATAAGAGGCTCATGATTTGGTCTCTTGCCAAATAGTCATACTGATGTTATATCCACACATTACCCATAGCTTATATCCTACAAGTATTTGAAACTAGCAAATGATGTTATCTCCACACCGTCCAAAAACTGAAGTATCAGCACATATAAACATGAGCGCATCTCATCAGAAGAAATACACCATCGTCATTCCAAAGAGGTTGGTTCAACTTATCATCGCGTCTCTCTTTCTGCCCTTCTCCTGTAGCCATCAATGCTGTCACTTATCCTTAAGATACAACCTCTTGCAGTTTTCTATTCTGCAGCTAGCTAGAGACTTCTTCTCGCCCTCGATATATAGATAGTAGAAATGCCTCTATCTCTGCAACTTTTGCCCCAATGCCATTAATCAGAGCTTCCTTATATGATCGAATGCGGTGACAAGAACAGAGGGAGTTTCTTCTGTGACCACAGGACCATCATCCACCAAATTGTCTCCGGTAACTTTGGTTTCTAAATCCTCCTGAGGCATAAAATGATTTCCGTGTAAGTAAGGATTCAAGTGTTTGTATAGACAAATCGTGCAAAGGTTATAGACTCCGATGCTACGAAATAGATCTTTATATATAAAAAAGGTACAGTACAAGATAGATATTTATAGAAAATGGTACAAGACAGATTTATTTAGCAATGACCAAAAGCAAGGGAAGTGAAATAGTATACTTGTCAAACCAACACCCTATAATGGTCAAGATTACAAAGCATTGTGTAGACAACATTTTAGTGAAGAGAAATTCCTAGCCTAAGATACTATTAATGCAGATATCACAAAAGCTGCACAAACCACATGGAAAAAGCTAAAATAGTGTATACAATCTGCAATTGAGCATAGCACGTATGATTTACTGCTGGTGCTATTGTAACTGGACTCAGCATGAAGCCATTGCTGTGTAACCTAACTCAATAACAGTTGACCAGAATTGCAAAATGTGAAACTGATGGCAGATTTTCATAGCTATATATACAACATCCATCATATTCCTTTCAAGTAACTTAAATGCATACAATATATATGGACCAAACGTCTGGAGAAATTTGACCAGCATGTTCAAGCAAGGGAGAGCTCACCTTGTTTCCTACCAAAGAAGGAGGCCATGCCATGATGTAGGGGTGGATATTGTGGTCCCGTGTATGATTGAAGAGCTTGTTTACATTCTCTGTTTCCGAGCAGAAGGATATGAGGCACTCAGTGTACCTATCATAATCAATAGTCAGGAACACAAACCCATCGATGACCGCCACAACCTCCACCGTAACGTCATGGTCTTTTGAACACATAGTGGCATTGATCAACGTGTTCAGCAGGAAAACCTTGTGCGGCATCCATTTGTTAACACCGTCACCGTCGGTGCTCCACAGCCAAACAGCAAGCGTTCCTTTGTCTGCATAGACGTCATCTATGCAAGCCAAGCAGACATTCCCATCCTTGGTCCAACCAAGTTCAACTTGTGTAGGGTCTATGTCTTTCAAGGGTGGCGGCACATCAATTCAACGTAATTGCGGCGTTGCAGTGTTGAGCACGACCGTTTACAATTGGTTTCTGATATACCTACATGATAACCTATCATGTTGATTCACAAGTGTAGCAAAGTAGGCATTGTTGTCGCCTCCGTCCTCCCCGGGTTGCGCCGTCGACAATTCTACCCATGAGAAACCCTGCCACTCCCTGCTGTCTGATGAGAAGACAGAGAGGCGAACTCGTGCGCGCCCCCCTTGCGGGCGATGGACACAGACCACATGGAATGACCTCTAGTCCTCTCCGGCGGAGAAGATGATGCGGAAACGAAGGAAGCAGGGATGGCAGGTCTCTCGGGGCGGACCTGAGAAGATGTCCAGCGCCTGGGACGTGGATTTTTAGAACATCTGCACCCGGGCCCTGCTATCCTGGCTGTCCAATATTGCTTTAAGATATGTGCAACACAACTAACTTGCTATATGAAATTTTCTATTTTTTGCTTCTCTCACATAAAACATGTCTTGAAGTTCAAACCTTTGCAACGTGACAAAGCTTTATATCTAGAATCTAGGATAAATCTTTCAGAATTTTTTATCAAACATAAATATACAAAATATGATTTTTTTTAATGTAGAAAATCATAATTTATATATTTATATTTGACCAAAAAATCTGAAAGATTTATCCTAGATTCTAGATAAAAAACTTTGCCACGCTGCAAAGGTTTAAACTTCAAAACATGTTTTATGCGAGAGAAACAAAAAAAAGAAATGTGTTTGCATGAATTGCGATGCACAAAATAAATGGCTAGATAAGGAGGACCTGGGTGCAGGTGTTCTATTATATGTTTTCACCAGCGCCTGCGTGAGAGGGTTGTAGGCAGCGATCTGCTCTCTGATCTCCCACCCTGGGTTGCCACTGTCTTCCGGGAGGCGGGTGAGGTGGAAATCGGCGCCCCGGACGGCGGTCGTGAGGTCCGGGTCGGAGCGGCTGCGGAGGGGGAGGAAGGTAG
>NC_057806.1:548095177-548157636 GCF_018294505.1 Triticum aestivum
GGGAGGGGGGGGGTGGAGCGCCAGGAAGCGGCGGCGGAAGGCGGAGGACGAACGGACGGCGCGGAGGAAGGTGCGGCAGGCGAGGGCGGCGCGGACGAGGCTCGGTAGGGAAGGGAGACGGAGGAAGATCTCGCGGAGGAGATCATCAGCTATAGCGGTGATGGCGGTGGTGGTAGCCGCCGGGCCATACTTCGCCGGCGCCAGCGACGCAGAAGGTGGCTCTAGCTGCGAGGCCATGGCTGTCGATGTCGAGCGGCGTCCGGCAACGGATTTTCATCTTGGACGAACGCCGGCAGAAGCACTGTTGATACAGACGGGTCGTTGAAATCGGAACCGATACAAACTCTTTTGTTGGTTGAAACCTATACAAAGAGCATCTCCAATGGTTTCATAACCGTAAAATAACCTAAACATTTTACATTATGGAACGAAGGGAGTACGATTTAAAAATGAAAGTATGTAAAATAATTGTGGTTTAAAGATTGAATAAAAAAAAAAGCTCTCCAACGGTTCCTATACGCGTAATTTTTTTACGTGATACTACATAATCTCCACAAAAAACCCTCCACCTATGGAGCGAAGATCTTCCAGTAAACTTTGATATCGTGCACATCTTCAAAGGCGTCCATAAAAAAGGAAGGTTTGTATTGTCCTCTAGGGGTTTCGTGAAACTCAATGTTGACGCATTTTTTGACTATCACATGCTGAAGGGCAGGATGGGGGCAATCTTACCAGACGACAAAGGTAGGTTTATTGCAGGAGGAAATGAAAAGATCGACCATTGCATGGATGTTCTGATGGTAGAAGCTTTAGCTCTCAAATTTAAACTAACATTAGCGCAAAGGGCGGGGTACAATCGATTAATCATCAACTCAGATAATCTGGATGTGATTGAGACCATGCAGGACGGAGGACAATCTACGGGTTTGGCGGCCGCAATTTTCAATGACTGCTTTTCACTATGCATATGATTTTATCATGACTAGATTCAAACATTGTAATAGAGCTAGACGCAAATAAAGTAACACATGAACTTGCTAGATTAGCTAGATTTTCTTTAACTTCGAATTGGCTTGAGGAGCCTTTAAATGAAATTGTAATTCGATGTACTAATTATGTCTAATGAATAAAGTTTCGTTTTAAATAAAAAAACTTTGATATGATGCAACCGCTGAAGTTTAAGGGCGCCTTTAAGTTCGTGTTCATCCCTGCCTCATCCCACCACCACCCCCACCGACGTCGGTCGGAGGAACCGGGCACGTCCACCCACACCGCCCCGCCGACTAGGTGTCTGTCCAAAGACCGGCTGCGCCTCCCCACACCACCCTGTCGTTGTTTGGATGTACCGGTTGCAGCCCCAACGAACCGCCCAGCCGCCTCCCGCACCGGCCCAACTGCCCACCCCCTTTCCCCGCGTGCACTGTCGCGCAACCACGGATTATTGTTGCGCCCCCACACACGCCATCTCCGACCAAGCACTGTGTTGGTGCTACTCCATCCCGTTGCTGCCTCCACCTACACTCGCTGGTCGGACATTGAAGACCCCTAACGCCGCCTCCTAGGCTCCAACGAGCAACCACCACAAGCAACACCCGCTGTAATCGACTGTGTCTCCAATGAGCCCCCCCCCGGCATGCATGTTCCATTTGTATGCTTGTTAAATGGGAAACAGAAAAAAAAAATACTACCTCCAATCCATAACAAGTGTCGCATTTTTGAACTAACCCCAGTTCAAGTTGTGGCACTTACTTTGGATTGGAGGGAGTAGATTTTAGGGGAAGAAGTTTACGGGAACCGAGAAAATACATCACGAGACAACTTCTCTAAATTATGTGTACATTTTATGAGGAGTTTTTTACATAAACTGTTGGAGATGCTAGTAATATGGAGCGTACTTTCCCTCGAAGGCCCCTCGGGGTAAACTTCTGTGCTGGCTTCTTCTTCTCCTGCTCGACCTGTAGCCTAGGCAAAACTAGCCCTTTTCCCATCTTCTCGCTCATATGGATTTGCCCAAGCAACAACAAAAAGAACATAAATTAGAAATTTAGAACTGAATCTGCCCTCACACCCCCCCTACCACCTCATGGATGACCAAAATAGCAAAATCAGATGATGTTTTTTCATGCATTAGGGCATCTTCAATGGCATACCTTAAATCAGACACTAACGTCCATGGACGCGTCTGCGAACACTGATACAAAAGCCGGTCATCCAACCTTGTGCACCAAATGTCCGCCTCTATTTTCTTTTCTCTATGTCCGCAACACTCAAAATAACTATAGATATATAGCATAAATAATTCTTCAAGCAGTGCAAATATTCAAATGCAACAATAGTTCAAATATAAATATTACAATCCAGACATCAAGTTGTCAAATAAAATAATTCAAGTTGCACATTTTTACTCGTTCATTATCGATAGATGAGGGCTCATGTTCGGCGCCTTAAGCACTAAGTTTCTCAACTGGCGCTCATGCGCCTCCTTGCGTGGGCCGACCCAACACACCCGAATTCCTTGATTTGGGAAAAGGTTCACAAATTTTAAAAATCATGAATTTGAAAAAAAATGTGGATTTGGGAAAGATTCGCCATTTTTTTAAAAAAAATCGTGAATTGGAAAAACTTCTTGGATTTGAAAAAAGTTCATGAATTGGGAAAAAGTTCATGAATTTGAAAAAAATAATAATTTCAAAAATGTTCACAAATTTTAGAAAAGTTCATGTATTTGAAAAGGAAAAACAAAACCCAACCTGAAAAACCCAGAGAAAACCGCCTAAAAAAGGGTGAAACCTTCTAGAAGGTTCCTGAAACCGGTGTAAAGAAACCTACATGGGCCGGGCCATATAGCATCTATTGTCTACGAGTTAGCTGGCGCGGGGGGTCTGGAAGAGGAGATAAAGAAGTAACTGGGCCGAGCCCAAATGTGAAGAGGGGAGGAGTGTGCGTCATTTGGCAGAAACGGGCACTCGTGCCCTGGCACGGCCCAATTGTAAACGTCCCGGGCCATTTGGCTACCTTTGATTCTGGCTCTCCGCCCCTGCCTCCTCTTTCCTGTTGGTTGGGTCCTCCTATCCGTCGTCCTCCAACCAGCCGCCGCCCGTCGCCCTCCTCCACGCCCCCACCGGCGGGCCTCCGCCGCGTTCCCCACCGCGTCCACATCTTGAGCTCATCGATCCCATCCCGTCCGCGGCGGTGACCAGCTGCAGCCTCCTCCTCCCAGGGGCCGCGCCTCTCTCTGCTCAGCTGCACTGGACTGGGCAGGGGATCCATTCAGCCTGATTTATCTTCTCGGCGGTACGAAAGCCCTAACACTCTATGATTCTTTTCTCTCCGGGTTGCTTCAGGCCATCCCTCAGGTGGTGGCGGCCTGACCTGACTGCTCTGATAGAAGCTCGTTTTCTTTCTGAATAAGTAGTTTAGGAATCCCTCAGGCCTTGCGCTTCTCATTTAGCCAGCATGTGAACTTGAATCAAGTTGAATTAGGGATGCTTTGCCTGGTTAATGTGATGCCTCTCCTCTCTAATTGTGCACCACGCTGCAAATCTTGTGCTTGCTGGATGCAATTGCAGTTATAAATTAGTAGAAACCAGGGATCTTGAATTTCATTGCCACATATAGTTTACTTCTAGTCCAGATGTAACAAGGCTCAGGGGACAGATAGGTAGGGTCACATCTTAGGTACATTAGGAGAGGGTACCTGCTTCATCTGCGTTGGACATGGTCCATGTCTTAATGTGTATTTGCTGGCTGTACTAGCCAGAACAAATTATTCCATTTTTCACGAGGTTGGAGGATGGAAACGTATTAGTTGTTACTGTACACTCATTTGATACTTAGATTTTGTTATGTTCAGTACATTGCTCCCTCCCAGTCATCAATCTATTCTTGCTATTTCCAGGTCCATTATGGCATCTGTTATCTTCTGTAGCCCCCAAAGACAACTAGGAATTTCAATTGCATAAAAGAACATGTCCCACATAAACTTTGAAGTGAAAATTCCTATCCTTAGCTCATGCTTTAACACTCTGTTCTATCTAGGCAGATCCACAGGTGGAGCTAGTATCAACAATGTCAGATCCTGGTAAGGATGGCAATATGCAGCAGCTAGTCCCAATGGCACCACCACCGGCAAGGGCTTCTGGTGGTGAACTAGTGGCAAAGGCTGCTGTTGGTGACAGTGGAAAGCAGCTGGTGCTGGTGGAGGGTGGAGGAAAGAGCTCAGGAGGGGTCAAGCTACGGGAGGATGTGGAGGACATAGAGGTGAAGCTGAAGCGCATCATGGACAATGTCCCTGTCCGTGCCAGCAACACCTCTGGGTCCTCTGCTGGTTCTGGCTCTGGCGACTTCCACCAGGTACTCTTTCTCTCTCCCACCCTCGTACAAGTGGAGAATTCAGCTAAAATGAGTGTCAGGGTGAACCATTTTTTTCTTTTCCTTATTATGCGGATAGGACTCACACATAACTCTACATTATGGCTATGATGAGATTTATTTGTCAATTAGCACTTGAGTAGATGGTTCAATGTTTTGGTGAAGTTGCCATTTTATTGAACTTTGTCTTAAAGGAAATTTTGGGTCTATGGTTCATCTGAACATGAATTATTGATTCTAAATAGTTCTGGTGTCTATATAGGAAGAAAACACATTGTGCTTGCGTTAAAAAATGCATTTACAGAAGTCCCTTTACCTGTCGATGTTCTTAAGAATACTGACAGTAGAAAACACTTGAGTAAATTTTGTGTATGCTGTTATGCAGTTGACTATACCAAAACAATAAGACGCTTAAAATTTGCTCGATTCATGAATCTCTAGAATGCAAGTTGCTGTGGATATTAAGGTAACATCATTGAATATAAATGAAAAGAATATGTTTTGCTGCATCACTTAATCAAATGGGAGGTTAAAAGGCTGACGAATGACCACTGTTTGATAAAATGTGAAGGTCTATTAAGTTATGATGTGATATAAGAGAAGGGATCAGATACAAGATCTTTGTATTTGTGGCTTAGCTGCGATCATAGGCACCATCACATGATAATCAGAAGTTCCAGTGGCTTATGAGTGCTGCAATAGAACGGAGGCCAGATCGAATTGCTATCAGCCTACCAGGAGAAGATTTAGTGTTTTGCCACTTATAACTCTTCATTTGAGTTATTAAAATGAAGTACTGCTGTTGGCTTGTGGGCACGATCCTAGCTTAACTTTAGAACTGCTATTGACTTGTGTGTGGGTTCAGATTGATGCATACAATCACCGTCAGTAACTGGGTGGGACAAAGGTTATCATAGTGGAGATTGTGTTGCTGAGACTGTACACAAGTTCATTCAAATTCTGCTTTCTTTGAGAATTGTGATAATAATAAATTCAAGTCATATTTTGTCCATGTTTCTTCACCAGTATTCTTGGGTAACATGAGAGCAGCGGAAAATCATGATGTTTGTATTTGGTTCCTCCTGTTCCAGCATTCACAGAGCTAGAGCAAACTTTTTCTTGATGTGTTCTCAACTAATTTACTAGTTTTTTGTATGTACAAATCTAGCTAGCTCCAGTTTTCTCAAGTTTCATGACATGGATAGTTTTGAGAACTTGAATGGAAACACACTGGTAGTTAATAATCTGATGGTTTAACTAACTGTAAGCACTCTTGTTTTGACAGTATCGGCAAATGAGGAGAAGGGAACAGGACCGTATAACGAGGATGGAGACTGATTACGAAAAGAGGAAGCAGGTGGCCGAGTTCAATCTGCGGAGGGACGAAAGGCTGAAAGCAGCCGAGGAGCGAACATCCAAGAAGCGCCTGAAGCGCCAAAAGAAGAAGCAGCGTAAGAATGAAAAGCGGGCCAAACCAAGCGGTGGTGGCGAGGAACCCAATAGCGAAGCAGTGCCTAAGCAGGTGGAGGAGTCAGACGATGACGATGAGGGTTCGGATTACGAGGGCGACGACAAGTTTAAGCAACGCAAATGAAGTTGCTGTTATACTGTAGACCGCCATTCCTGGATATTACTTTTCATCACTAGGAGGATTCTGGATGATGAGGAAGACTGGGGCCATGAACTAACATCGGGTGCCTAATAGAGACTCAGAAACATACATGCTAGATTGGGGGCATTGGGCGCCCAGTTAGTTTGTTTCGGAAACGCTTGTCTGCTGTAAGATGGCAACCGGATGCCGGTGGGTGCGCATTCTCCTGGACGGTAGATGGGGACCGGCGGGCGGATGGCGCATTGGTTTCTTGTTATGAATATTATGTACCTTTTCCTGCTGACATGCCATGCCTGAAACTTAGTGTTGAGGCTCCTTTTTCTCATCACCTAATGTTTCTTTTTTCGTAGTTAGTCTGTGAAACATAATGTATGAACTCAATCGCGTAATGTTTCTTTCTCCCACCTTATGTTTCTTTTTGGAATCACAACTCAATCCTGTGAGCATCAGATGAATTGCACCAGCTGTGACTTTGGTGGGTTTCGTTTATTTTGACTCAGATTTTATGTAAGCAGAAGAAATACTCTCGTTTCTTGCCGTGCTTTGGTCAACATGTTGGTTATTATTTAACTTGCTTGGTGTTGTAATGGAAACCTCCCATCTTGGTTATCTTTGAAGGTTATTAGCATCTGAAGAACTTCACCCAATTACCTCAAATGACGGAACTTTTTCTCCAAAAAATAAATAATGAGCACTCACCGAACCTCCCTGTTCCATTATCATTAATTAATACAGTACCAAACATCTAGCAAGCATAATCCCTCTTATATTACTCCCTCCGTTCCTAAATATAAGTTTTTTTAGAGATTCGAATAAGGACTAAATATGAAGCAAATTGAGTCAATCTACACTCTAAACTACGTCTATATACATCCATCTGTAATTCATATTAAAATCTCTAAAAAGACTTGTATTTAAGAACAGAGGGAGTACATGATAGAATCCAAACGTAGCTTTTACAAGTTGGCACAAACACAGAGCAAAAGAACATCACCATCAACCATCATAATTAGTAAAACCATTAACTAATCATCGTTAAGAAAATAAAACAAAGACTAAAATTTCATCGTCTTCATCACACGCATGGATGGTTCACAGGGACAAAACCAACATCCCACCGCCCTTCATTGCTCCAGCATATATCATAGAGGATAATATGGGTCTTGGCATTTCTAATCCCAGCAGATACTCTGCCAAACAAAGGCGGCCCGGTCTGTTCAAAAGGCTAACAGCCGCTCCTGGATGTTCAACAGGGAGCAAACACTAACTGCACTTGTGTAGAGTGATTTTACTTAGTTTCTTTGTGATGCGGTTAACATTATGCGACTAATCTAAACAAAAATTAATTGTATAACAACTACAGGAGCAGTCAAACTGCTGTTCTGCCTTCGGAACGGGGTTAGAGTATCACCATCGTGTGCATTCATTTCATCCTAATTTGATCTATGGACAATACGGCCCAATCTCTTCAGGGACAGGGTTGATTGCACCATATGAATGCAGCAGCAAGAACGGGTGCAACGAAATAGTGCAACCGGAGCAGCAAGTATTCTTTCAGTTTGATTTGCAGGCAGGCAGCTGAAGATGGTAGGCGGACCAGGAAAGAACAGGATCAACTGCATTTGATAACAAGCGACTGTCTCAATCAACAAGAACAACAGAATTAACAGCACCTCGATCTTGATCTTGGTCCAACACGAATTAATACACGCAGAATCAACTCAACACAATGAAAAGAGGAAATTAATATTACCCTAGCCTCTCGACCAAACCCATAGTGGAGTGGGCATGGACAGTGGAGAGCTAGGAGTGGTGGATTTCCGAGCAGCACAACGACTCCAATGCCATGGGAAACAAAGGCGGGCAACCTGCCATTTTGCTCACATGAAATCCCACAACTTCAGTCTAGTCTAATCAGAAATTAACCAACTAACCAAGTGTCCAACAAACCAAAAAATAAATGGAAAGAAAAACATGATCAGGAGGAGCGACAAAGTAGTACGTAGTAGATAGCAATAACCTGAGCATAACAACCGACGAAATTGAAAAAAACAGCAGATAACTTCAGCCATGGTAACAAAAACAGATCTCAATCACAGGACAACAGGAAAACTGCAGAGCAAGGAGGACAACTTACTAATGCAAACAAAGAGAATATGTCCACCTAGACCTAGCCTCACTCACCAGCCCCAAGGTAATTAAGTAGCCAGCAACAGTGTGAAGAACCAGGAGTGATGGGTCTCCGAGCAGCACAACGACCCAGATGCCATGAGAAACTGAGGCATAAGGTAACCTGCCATTTTCCTCGGCTAAAACTCTTAACTACTTCTACACTAATCACAAATCAGGCAGTAACCAGACAGCAAGAAACAAATCAAGAACATAACTTCGATTGCAGGCTCACGTAAGACCTTTTTCCCCTTAGGGGGCAGCACGCAAATAGAAGTTCAATTTGCGTGTAACAAAAGAAAAATCCAAAGTAGAACAGAGAAAATGTTATAAGGAAAATATGCTACCTACTTCATTTGAATTTGATAACAAGCAACATTACCTCAACATCAATCGACAAAATCAAGACAGCAGATTCTGCAAAAGTAAGAATACAGCAGATGCAACCATGCAAGCAGAACTCACTCGGCAATTAAACAAGGAGAGAAAATAAATGTTATCCTTAGCCCCTCCCAACCAGCCATGGAAAAAGTGGCCAGCCAACAATGGAGAACCAGGATGTCAACCTCCAAGCAGTACAACGACTCCAATGCCATGAGAAACAGAGGCAAAGGGTAACCTGCCAATTTGCTCGGCTAAACTCTCACTGGCAATCAAATAGAGAAGGAACCTTGGCTGCTAATTCAGTTAAAATCATTTTCCCAAGAGAAGGCCGACCAGAAAATTGGTGTTTCAAGCACTAAATGAATTCAGCTAAAAACATAAGCATTTTCCAAGACACTGCTGGGCGGTCACACAAACTGAGAGTACACCACAAATATGCATATTTTCCAGGTCAAAGTGGGTCTGAAAGAATTCAAATACTCCCTCCGTCCCATATTAACTGTCACTGAAATAGATACATCTGTTTAAGCGACAATTAATATGGGACGGAGAGAGTAGTAAATACTAACAGAAAGATCCTGAGGTCACGGCAAAGCATCAGTAAAACACAAGCAGTGGGTTCTTTTCTTTACTCTTAGGAACAGGGTAAACATATCACCGTACAGGTAACATATATGTTACAGTTATGTCGTACAAATTGATCTTCAGAATTCAGAAACATCACAGGCTCCTCTTCCAGCATGCATACAGTCCAGACAACATAAAGCATAAAGCAGCATCATTTCATGTACCTATGCAGAAACTTGCGGTGAAAATCACTTCTGATGGTGTCGTTGATGAACCGTTTCGGTGTCTTAGTCTCTCCACGAGCTTGGTTCTTGAATACAACATCATCATCCCACCTGCGACAACACACATATATGAACAGGATTAAGCTCAGGATAAAGCATGGCAGCATTCTTTCGTTAAAAACAAGGGCACCAAGGCATCACTGTCTTAACCTTCTCTTCACATTGAAGGAGCCAGAGTTATTCATATTGATCAGTGGGTTTCCTCGCATCAGCTCAGCCTCCTTCATCTTGGCCTCTTCTTCTGCTTGCTGACGCTCCTGCAGCAAACAGACGGGACTTCACATTAATTCTCTAAACCTAAAGAAGAAGAGCACCTCAAAATGATAATACAGCGAAGAAAACAACAAACCTTTCTAAACCTGTCCTCAGCTCTTTCTTTTTTAATCCTTTCGAGCTCTGCCATGAGTGCCTCAGTGTCATCGTCATCGTCGTCATCATCGCTGAATAAAAGTTTCAATTTGATGAGTAAGACATAGAATAAGTTGAGATAATCAGCTGAACTACAAATCTGGGCCCAGATAAACAGCTCTGTCCCAAAAAAATATCGGGACAATTGCTGCATTATTCTTTTTTGCTATTTTACCACATGTATTGTTGTAAACATAAACATATCACACCCAATAACAAAGTTTATGCTAGATAACTAACACATATTGAACAGTTTCAGCCGGCCCAAGTCCACAATACAATTTATTCATGCAGTTAGAAGATGTATCAGTTAATCCCATCCATGCAAGTGCAAACAGCAAGTAGAGTCTGGTCAGCATTTTGAACAGGTGTGATTGATAAGAGCAAGAACTAACTACACAGACCTTTCATCATCACTTTTGAGCTCCACGTCAGAGTCATCTGCATCAATTTCACGTGGAACTATCTTATCCTCATCCCGTTTTGAACCTGTGAATGTGGTTACCAGAAGAACAAAGTAAATCATTATGCTGCCTTGAAAATAAACAACATTAAACAGACTTTGCTAAAGCTTTAAGGTTATCACCAACCTTCTAAGAGCAGGCTCGAACTTTTTCGTCGGTCCCTCTCATCTGCGAGAAAAAAGAGGTTGAACTAATCAATCATGACTCACAGGTACAAGGAAACAACGAAAGACAAACATCACGGAAGAAAGGATATGTCAAAGCACTATTTGCACAAAATGACAAAGAAAGCATAGATGGGCCCAGAGGTATTACCAACATAGGACTTATCCTTGGATGAGAAGTGCTTGCGCTCACGCTCCTCAAGTTCGTCCCTGAGATTCCTCTTCTGTACCTCCTCTTGAGTTTGCTGGCCCTCTTTTCTGCACACAAGAGGGGGCGAGTATTGAGAGGAAGATAGTAAGAAAAAATATATATAAACTATCAGCTAATATCATTCATGGTTGACAGGGGCAAGAAATAAATTATTAATCGTGTGAAGCCTGATGCAACAGTTCGGCCATATAGTGTTAGTTACTGACTATGGTTAAGAAGGGGAGCCTTGGCGCAGCGGTAAAGCTGTTGCCTATGAGGTCATGGGTCGAATCCTGGAAACAGCCTCTTGCAGAAACGCAAGGAAAGGCTCGGATCCTTCCCCTAACCCTGCGCAAGCGGGAGCTACGTGCACCGGGCTGCCCTTTTTACTGATTATGGTTAACTAATAAACCTACCCCACGATGAGGAACATATGAAGCATGATAAGCCATTTGCTTCCGGATTCACTCTCTTGATGGAGCCTGCCGGAGCAGACAAAATAGGTGTTTGTTGTATGTAGGATGAACATTGCGAACAGCTACATTTTGTTCGACTATCCCAGGTTAGTGCACGTAAACAGACTCGCTCACGTTACTACATATATGTTGGTTGACAACTACAGTAACTAATTGTGTCGGTCGTTGCAGCAAACAGGTACTACCTACCTGGGTTTATTGGGTTGGAATTGACCTGATCCAGGTGACCCCTAACACCAACCAAACCAAACCAAACGGCAGGTGGTGCATCCATCCATTCACACGCGATTAGCGGCAGGGCCCAATTCAGGCCCCAAACAACAGATGCAGAAGCACTACACACATCGCTGGCGGTACACGAGGTTGCTAGCGACGTCGCCAGCAATCCTACGGTGCGGAGATCTGGAGAGCATGTCTCCGAGGCCGACGAACCCTAGCACCCTTTCCCCGGCCCCAATCCCAACGACGGACGGCGTGGGCGCGGAACCAGACGAGGCGGGCGATTCGAACCACGAGCGAGGGCGCGGAATCGGAATCGGGATCGGAGCGCGGGTAGGGGAAGACGATTGTTGAATTTGAAGTTGCCTACCTGGGCTTGAGGGAGGTGTGGGCGGCGAGGTCGCGGGACGAGTACTTCCCGGAGGGACCGAAGATGCGCGTGCCCCCCTGCTCGTTCCCGCCCTTGGCCGGCGCCCACGTCGGCCGCGCCGCCGTCGTCATCCTTCAACCGGGGGATTGCTTTGCTCTGCTCTGCTTTGGTTTGGAGGATTATTGCGGAGAGGACCCTCCAGAAGCGCCTTTTTGTTTTTGTTTGTTTTGACCGGGCCAGGCCAGACCAGGATGTGGTAGCGCGATGCGTGCTGGGCTACAAACTGGATGGACGGTGGCCTCATGGTCTTCATTAGTTACCACCAGCCCTTAAAACGGATAATTGTCTCAACAAAAAAAGACGCTTTGCCAAAAAAACACGAATATTATATTAAAAATACTTTTTTAGGGGAAAACTTCGGATCTTTGCATGGCAGTACAAAAAAACCAGAAGTAACAAAATTTCATTCAGGTCCGTAGACCACCTAAAGACGACTAAATTTTGACTAGGATTTGAAACTTTTGGAGTTTATTGAATATTATAATGAGGGGTAATAAAAGTACTTTCCCTAATATTTATTTTGGAACTTATTTGGACTTTTATATTTAAAACAAATCCAACTCAAAAATAAAATCAAAGGAGATAATGTAATCTGAACGCTTCAATAAAAAGTTGGAAATTATTTAAATATTATTTGGTTATTTATCTTATGTAAAACCATTTTTGGGGGAACTATTTAATATCCTAAATTAACTTTTAGGTAATTGTTTTAAATTTCAAAATGGATTATATAACAATATTATTTGCATTTTATTTTATATTTGATGCAAATATTACTCCTAAGCTGTAAATATTATATAAGGTTTATGTGAATTTTCTAGTATTTTTGTTTGAAGAGTTTTGTCATTTTAACTACCAAAAACATTTTCTATATATTACTATATTAGTATCTTTTTACTAATATTGCTATATTATACTTTTACTATATTTCATTAGGCAATTACTATATTACTCCATCCGTTCCTTTATGTCGGACCAAGGCAGCATATCTGCATGCGGCGGTCAAATCAGTGGAGGCTCACGCTAATTGATTTCTAATGCTAAACTAATATCAGGGGTAGTATTGTCCCTGTCCCGGAGGCTTCAAAAAATGCTGCCTTGGTCACCGAGCTGGAAATAATGCACCTAACATAAAGGAACGGAGGGAGTAGTAGCCATATATTGTTGTCCAGTTGGGCTGCACAATGCCCAGTGCAGCAATAGACGATATTGTTGTGAATAATTAGCATATAGTATTAATTAGAAGGAAAGTCTCCTCTTGTCTAACAGTGTGTGTGGTTTTCTATAGCAACCGACGCATCTCCTTTTCTCAACCGTCGTGACTTTTAGCCTATGAGGTTCATGTAAAGACGCCTCCTACTTGCTACTCTATCAACACAAAGATCAGTGGATCATTTTTCACTCAAACACGTTATCAAGCACGCTCTGCCGAGAGCACTGAAGGGCCTCACCGACGTTCTCTACGGTGACAATCCAATGAAAGAGGAATTATGCCTTGTGGATAGTGCAACCACAAACTCCATACCGAGGGAGATGAATTATTTTCAAACTCTGAAAAAGATGAATGGAGATATTCTAACTATCGCTGGACGCGATACGGTAATCGTTGGCACTGGATGTGCCATATTTACCCTCCCAGGCGATACACAAGTGACAATTAAGGATGCTTTGTTGTATCCCGACTCATCACATACCCTGATCAGTTATCAAGATATTCGTAAAAATGGCTTTCACATTAAAACCCATGAAGACAACAAAGAGGAGTATCTACTCTTCACCAAAGATCATGGATATGGCAAGCAGGTACATGAAAAATTTCCTTCTCTATCGCCTGGTTTGTACTATACGTACATCAAACCCGTAGAATATGTTGCATACAAAGTAATTTTTCAAAATGTTGACGCGGTTCAAACCTGGCATGATCGCCTAGGCCATCCCGGGATCGGGATGATGAGAAAAATTACTAGCAATTCCATTGGTCATAATTTGCTTGAGTCAAAATTTCCTCAATCTTCAGACTTTGCGTGCACATCTTGTGCCACGGGAAAGCTAATTTTGAGACCTTCTCACCTCAAAATACAAGTTGAACCACTTCAGTTTCTTGAACGTATTGAAAGCACATTTGTGGTCCCATCCAACCATT
Source organism: Triticum aestivum (assembly GCF_018294505.1). NCBI lineage: Eukaryota > Viridiplantae > Streptophyta > Magnoliopsida > Poales > Poaceae > Triticum > Triticum aestivum. The sequence goes on from NC_057806.1 coordinate 548,109,059, forward strand.
ATCTGGACCTTTCCGATACTTCATGGTTCTAATTGATGCATTTACACGATGGTCGCACGTGTGTCTTCTATCCACGTGAAACCATGCATTTGCCAAGATAATGATGCAAGTCTTTAAATTACAAGCCGAAATAGGGAAAGACAGAAGATAGAATAGAACTTAAAAGGATAATTGAAGTGACTCGTCTTCGAATCTACTTTGGTTGGAGTTCGAAAAAGGAATAAAAATAAAGTAAATTCAAGGAAGAGCTTTCTTTTTTTAACATCCCCTTGGCAGGTCGTGGAATGCTTTTGTTCTCCTCTTATTCCATATGGAATACAATCAGTTAAAATAAGAAGGAATAGGGGAATATTCGATCGTTCACTCCAAAAAGAGGTCCTATTGAAAAAGAAATTATCCAAAATAGAAAGAAGTCTTTTTTTCAAATTCAATTGTTTATCCAGAAAGTCGAATTAGAATTAAGTCAATTCGCATGGACAATGTTGTAGAATTCTCCTCACGTGCTTTTAATGATTATTGCATGGCTTGGGGATTGAAGTTCAGCACTCCGTTTCATATGTCCATACACAAAATGGTTTGGCTGAATCATTGATTAAAAGGATCAAACTCATTGCAAGACCTTTGTTAATGAATTGCAACTTGCCAACCTCTTGTTGGGGTCATGCGGTTCTACACGCTGCTGACTTGATACAATTGAGGCCTACTGCATATCACAATACTTCCCCTCTGCATTGGTATGTGGAAATCCTCCTAGCATTTCCCATCTACGTAAGTTCGGATGTGATACATACATCCCGATCTGACCACCACAACGGACATCCATGGGCCCACATAGGAAACTGGGGATCTATGTGGGGTACAAATCGCCGTCGATTATTAAGTACCTGGAACCCCTTACTGGGGACCTGTTCACCGCCCGTCATGCTGATTGTATATGAGGAACACTTTCCGACATTAGTGGGAGACTTCAAGTACCAGAAAGAATGTCCGGAAATTGATTGGAATGCTCTAGACATTTCGTCCTCTGATCCATGTACACAAGAGACCGAACTCCAAGTTCGGAAAATCATTAATTTGCAACATCTTGCAAATAACCTATCAAATTCATTTACTGATCTAAAAGGTGTTACAAAGTCCTTAAATCCAGTCAGAAATGTGCCCGAAAGAGTGGAGGTACCAATAAAAACCACTCAACTCCCTGTTCCTAAAAAGAGGGGGAGTAGTACGGCCTCTGACCTGGAACAAGCTTCCAGCAAGCAACAAAGGAAATCGAGGAGAAAAACCTCGGAGTCACTAAATGCAAGTCAGCTCAACGTTGACAAACACCTTATGGGTAGTATACACCCAGTGGAAGGGAAACCTCCACAACCTAGCTTTAGTTTACACACACTGGCTGGGCCATCAGAACACCCAGACTCACGCATATTGGGAAATCATGAAGAGTCACTAGGGGTGCAGGAAATTTCCATCAACTATATCGATTCTGGAGAATCTTTATCGTAAGTCTATGACTGTCGACATATATTTTGCTGAAAAAATTACAGATATCCTTCTCACTGATCATGATCCAAAGACTATCGTTGAGTGTAAAAAATGCTCCGACTGGCCTAGATGGAAAGACGCAATACAAGCAGAAATTGCATCGCTGAACAAAAAAAAGGTATTCACTGAAGCAATACCGACACCTCCCAATGTTTTCCCTGTTGGATACAAATGGGTTTTTCTTTGGAAATGGGATGAGAACAATGAGGTGGTGAGATACAAAGCAAGGCTCGTAGCACAAGGGTTCACGTAGAGACCCGACATTGATTTCAATGAGACATATTCTCCTGTAATGAGTGGATCATTTTTCACTCAAACATGTTATCAGCACGATTAGAGATGACGACGACGATGATGCAACCTGGACAATCTTTTGAGATGATGATGCAATCTGGACAATCTTTCAAGATGACGATTCTACCTGATGATCATATGCCGATTCTACATGGACAAGCATAGATTAGGGGGAGTGTTGTGATTAATTAACATATATTAATTAGAGGGAAAATCTCCTCTTGTCTAACAGTGCGCGCGGTTTTCTATAGCAACCGATGCATCTCCTTTTCTCAACCGTCGTGACTTCTAGCCTATGACTGTTCATGTAAAGACACCTCCTACTTGTGTCTCTTTTTTTACTCATATAAATAACTAATCTATCAATACAAAGATGAGTGGATCATTTTTCCCTCAAACAGATACTAAGCCCAGCCGAAGCCCAGTGCTCTCTCTTCTCGAAACTGGCCAAGGCCCATTTCCAGCCGCAACCTGGGGATCATAGAGGTGACAAGTGCTTGCTCTCGCCTTACACTGCTACACAGGTGGATGAATTTGATAAATTAGTCCACTGGAAACACAAGAATCAAGCATATATAGTCGTCCTCTACGCCGCGACACCGCAGTTATCTCGAATGGATTTGCCGCCACACTTGAAAGACATGGAATCCACAGAATTCAGGCTTGGCCTGACCAAGGATGGGAACCTCTCTATGGTTTTCATGGATCACTTGTCTGCAAACAAATTTATGCTTGCGGTTTGGTTTTGGGGAGCCGATGGTGATGGTGCTGAGAAATGGATGCCGCACAAGACTTTCTCACCGGATAGATTTCTTGGTTTCACTGTGTTTTCCTAGGAGTTCGTTTTCACGACGCAGGTTGTGGCGGGCATAGATGGCTTTGTGTACCTCTCTATTGATTATAATGGGCATACCAAGTGCTTCCTATCCTTGTGCCTAAAAACAGAGAAGGTAAACAAGCTCTCCGCACCTACAGTGGATCACAATATCCATCCCTACATCATGGTGTGGCCTCCTTCTCTAGTATGCAACAAGGTGAGCCTATGCTTCAAGATGTTGCAGTTAAAATACTTGAGAACATTGGGCGATTGCGTAGTTGTGACAATCTGCCATCCATTTCATATTTTGCAAGTTTGGTCAGTTGTTTTTGAGTTGGTTACACTACAATGACTTAATTCTAAATCTAGTTACAGTAACACTGATTTGTGTAGCTCATAGTTCAACTGTTCAATTTCGGATTGTATGTCAGGACAAAGGATTCAATATATTTTTTCTTGTGCGTGTGAGGGAGTCCTGGATTAGGGGGTGTCCGGATAGCCGGACTATACCTTCGGCCGGACTCCTGGACTATGAAGATACAAGATTGAAGACTTCGTCCCGTGTTCGGAAGGGACTTTCCTTGGCGTGGAAGGCAAGCTTGGTGATACGGATATATAGATCTCCTACCATTGTAACCGACTCTGTGTAACCCTAGCCCTCTCCGATGTCTATATAAACCGGAGGGTTTTAGTCCGTAGGACGAACAACAATCATACCATAGGCTAGCTTCTAGGGTTTAGCCTCTTTGATCTCGTGATAGATCTACTCTTGTACTACCCATATCATCAATATCAATCAAGCAGGACATAGGGTTTTACCTCCATCAAGAGAGCCCGAACCTGGGTAAAACATTGTGTCCCCTGCCTTCTGTTATCATCCGGCCTAGACGCACAGTTCGGGACCCCCTACCCGAGATCCACCAGTTTTGACACCGACATTGGTACTTTCATTGAGAGTTCCTCTGTGTCGTCACTTTTAGGCCCGATGGCTCCTCCGATCATCAACGATGATGCGATCCAGGGTGAGACTTTTCTCCTCAGACAGATCTTCGTATTTGGCGGCTTTGCACTGCGGGCCAATTCGCTTGGCCATCTGGAGCAGATCGAAAGCTACGCCCCTGGCCATCAGGTTAGATTTGGAAGTTTGAGCTACATGGCCGACCTCCGCGAAGACTTGATCTTCAACGGATTCGAGCCACAGCCGAGCGCGCCGCACTGTCACGATGGGCATGATCTAGCTCTGCCGCCGAACAGTGCCCTAGAGGCCGCACACGCATCAGCTCCGACCCTTAATTCGGAGCCAACTGCGCCAATCGAGGATGGGTGGTTGGACACCGCCTCGGGGGCTGCAATCTCTACGGCGATCGAGCCGAACACCAGCCCTATTCTCTGCGAAGCCCGTGACTCCTCTCCAGACTCCGAGCCCTCCGCGCCCCTACTGATCGAACCCGATTGGGCGCCGATCATGGAGTTCACCGCCGCGGACATCTTTTAGCACTCGCCCTTCGACAATATTCTGAATTCACTAAAGTCTCTCTCTTTATCAGGAGAGCCCTGGCCGGACTATGGTCAGCAAGGTTGGGATGCGGATGATGAAGAAATTCAAAGCCCACCCACCACCCACTTCGTAGCCACTATCGATGATTTAACCGACATGCTCGACTTTGACTCTGAAGACATCAACGGTATGGACGCCGATGCAGGAGACGATCAAGAACCAGCGCCTATAGGGCACTGGAAAGCCACCTCGTCGTATGATATATACATGGTGGACACCCCAAAAGAAGGCAATGGCGATGGAACAGAGGAGGATGACCCCTCCAAGAAGCAGCCTAAGCGCCGGCGTCAGCAGCGCCGCTCTAAATCCCGCCAAAGCAAAAACGGTGATTCCAGCACGGGAGATAATAACACCCCGAACAATGCCGAAGACAACCACCTCCAGCAAGATTCAGCACAGGAGGATGGAGAAGCCAGCCCTCATGAGAGAGCGGCAGACAGAGAGATCGAGGACGATAATTATATGCCTCCCTCTGAAGACGAGGCAAGCCTCGACGACGACGAATTTGTCGTGCCGGAGGATCCCATCGAACAAGAGCATTTCTAATGCAGGCTTATGGCCACGGCGAGCAGCCTCAAAAAACAGCAACAGCTTAGAGCTGATCAAGATTTGCTAGCCGACAGATGGACTGAAGTCCTTGCGGCCGAAGAGTATGAACTCGAACGCCCCTCCAAGAGCTACCCAAAGTGCAGGTTGCTACCCCGATTAGAGGAGGAAGCACCTAAACCTACATCACCAGCGCATGATGCGGCCGACCGGCCACCCCGTGGCCACGACAGAGAGGCCTCTCGGCCCTCCACTCAAGCCGCACCCCGGCGCCGCTTAAAAAATACCAAGGAACGGGAAAACGCGCCAGACCCGCGGGATATATTGGAAGACAAGGCAAGGCAAACAAGATCGATCTACAGATCGCGTGGGCGCCCCACGACAAGAGACGGTACTCGTCACGCCGGATATAGTAAATCCGGCCGGGCCGAACACAGTAGACAAAGCTCGTCTGATCTACGTCGTGATATAGCCCAATACAGAGGCGCCACACACCCACTATGCTTCACAGATGAAGTAATGGATCATCAAATCCCCGAGGGTTTCAAACCCGTGAACATCGAATCATACGATGGCACAACAGATCCTGCGGTATGGATCGAGGACTATCTCCTTCATATCCACATGGCCCGCGGTGATGACCTACACGCCATCAAATACCTCCCACTCAAGCTTAAAGGACCAGCTCGGCATTGGCTTAACAGCTTGCCAGAAGAATCAATTGGTTGTTGGGAGGACCTGGAAGCCGCATTCCTCGACAATTTCCAGGGCACTTATGTGCGAGCACCAGACGCCGATGACCTAAGCCACCAGCAGCCAAAGGAATCGGCCAGACAATTCTAGACACGGTTCCTAACCAAGAAAAATCAAATCGTCGACTGTCCGGATGCAGAGGCCCTAGTAGCCTTCAAGCATAACATCTGCGACGAGTGGCTTGCACGACACCTAGGACAGGAAAAGCCAAAATCTATGGCAGCCCTCACGACACTTATGACCCGCTTTTACACGGGAGAAGACAGCTGGCTAGCTTGCAGCAATAACATGACCAAGAGCCCTGGTAATTCGGATACCAAGGACAGCAGTGGCAGGTCGCGTCGCAACAAGCAAAAGCGTCGCATTAACGGCGACAATGCTGAGGATACAACAGTTAATGCCGGATTCAGAGGCTCTAAACCCGACCAGCGGAAAAAGCCATTCAAAAGAAATACTCCGGGCCCATCCAGTTTGGACCGAATACTCGACCGCTCATGCCAGATACATGGCACCCCCGAAAAACCAGCCAATCACACCAACAGGGATTGTTGGGTGTTCAAGCAGGCAGGCAAGTTAAATGCCGAAAGCAGAGACAAGGAGCTGCATAGCGATGACGAGGAGGAGCCCCGGCCGCCAAACAATAATGGACAGAAAGGTTTTCCCCCACAAGTGCGAACGGTGAACATGATATACGCAACCCACGTCCCCAAGAGGGAGCGGAAGCGTGCACTAAGGGACGTATACGCGATGGAGCCAGTCGCCCCAAAGTTCAACCCATGGTCTTCCTTCCCGATCACTTTTGATCGAAGGGACTACCCCACTAGCATCCATCATGGCGGATTCGCCGCATTGGTTCTAGATCCAATTATTGACGGATTTCACCTCACTAGAGTCCTTATGGACGGCGGCAGCAGCCTGAACCTGCTTTACCAGGATACAGTGCGGAAAATGGGCATCGATCCCTCGAGGATTAAACCCACTAAAACAACCTTTAAAGGCGTCATACCAGGTGTAGAGGCCAACTGTACAGGCTCAGTTACACTTGAAGTGGTCTTCGGATCTCCGGATAATTTCCGAAGCGAGGAGTTAATCTTCGACATAGTCCCGTTCCGCAGTGGCTATCACGCACTGCTCGAGCGAACCGCATTTGCCAAGTTCAATGTGGTGCCGCACTACGCATACCTCAAGCTCAAGATGCCAGGCCCTCGAGGAGTCATCACGGTCAATGGAAACACCGAACGCTCTCTCTGAACGGAGGAGCATACGGCGGCTATCGCAGCGAAAGTACAAAGTAGCCTCTCAAGGCAATTCTCCAGTCCGGCCATTAAACGTCTGGACACCGTCAAGCGCGCCCGGAGTAACCTACAACAAGACCGCCTGGCATGTTCCGAGCAAGCGTAGCAATGCGGCCCCAACCCCAGCCCTCGCGAACTTGCGAAACCAGTGTTGCACGTACATAACTACGCTCTGGAAATACCATGGGCACAGGGGGAGGGGCACCATCACGGCACGCCCGAAACGCGGCTTAAACCGCACTAGGGGCTGCCGATTTCTTAATTTTCTCTTATTTTCAGGACTCCATTCTTAGGAAGGCTTGTCCGGCAGTACAATTTCCACACAAACGATACAATCAGGGAAGCAGAAAGCTACACCGCACTATGGAACTCTAAGGTGGTCTCTATAACGAGCAGTATACCTGTTTCACATAACATTCCGCAGCTCGCCCCTGGAAAGGACATGTTAAATAGTCCCATCTTTTGCTTATTGCACCATTTGTATCGTTCTGCTTTGATCGCAGCTTTTTTAAATAAACAATGCATAGCTTCCGTCTATTATTGCATTACTCTTTTTTACGAATATATGTTCATTAATGACATGTTGCACCCGTACACTTTGGTACGGCCAATACGCCAGGGGCTTAAGTACCCCTCAATACGGTGTGAGAAGTTCGAACACTTTCACAAGTGCGGCACCCCGAACTTATAGCATTATATGCATCGGCTCCGAATCATGTCTTGGGTCAATAGTTGGGTTTGCCCGGCTCCTATGTTTTGGTACCTTACGTTCCGTCATATCGGTTAAGGTAGCACTAGGAGAACTACTGCGATTGTGCCCCAGTTGAGCTGGGCTAAGCACCTCAGTAGAGAAAGCTAAAACTGACCGTCATGATGAGGCGAGAGCTGGTCGCTGTTCGAGAGGTTTTCGAGTCCCTAAAGACTTATGCCGCTTAGAGCGAGGAGTCGGCTTTGTCCGGCCTAGGCGTGGATAGCGCCCCGAACTCGGTCTTCCGAACACTAGGGGCTTCGCCGAAATTTAAAATTATAGAATTCTATGGCTAAGCGAGAGTGTTCAAGCATTATAGTCCGATTGCCTTGTTCGTTGTGTTGAGCGCCTCCCTCGAAGGAACCAAGAATGGGAAAAAGAGCGCTCATGTTTATCCCGAACACCCCAGCACTCGTGGCATGGGGCAGAAGCCGACGACTCGCCATCTCTCAAATTTGATAAACGGCCGCACAGAAGGTAATATTTTAAATTCAAAAGCGTTGCTTAGCGCATATGAACAAGTTTTCAGCGTACAGGATCACAAATGCGAGTTTACTCAAAAATTACATCTTTGGAGCATTCATCCGCTATAAGGCGGGCACCCTTCAGGACGCCCTCATAATACGCTTCCGGGACACGATGCTCCTTGCCCGGCGGTGGCCTGTCCTTCACCAGCTTCTCCGCATCCATCTTGCCCCAGTGCACTTTAGCACGGGCAAGCACCCTACGGGCACCTTCGATGCAGATGGAGCGCTTGATTACTTCAAGCCGTGGACAGGCATCCACCAGCCGCCTCACCAGCCCGAAGTAGCTCCCAGGTAGAGCCTCTCCAGGCCAAAGCCGAACTATGAGGCCCTTTATGGCCTGTTCGGCCACCTTGTGGAGCTCGACCATTTGCTTCAGCTGGTCGCTCAAAGGCACCAGGTGTCCGGCCTCAGCATACTGAGACCAGAACACCTTCTCCGTCGAGCTCCCCTCCTCGGATCGGTAGTAGGCGGCGGCATCAGACGCACTGCGGGGCAAATCTGCGAATGCTCCTGAAGAGATCCGGACTCGGGTAAGTAACAAGTAATTCACTTTCACGTGCTTGCTTTGCATAATGAATGCCTTACCCGCCGCTATCTTCTTCATCGCTTCAATTTCTTGGAGGGCTTTCTGGGCTTCGGCCTTGGCAGACTTCGCGCTTTCGAGGGCTGCCGCAAGATCGGACGCTTGCGTCTTTGAGTCAAGTTCCAAACTCTCGTGTTTTTTCATGAGGGCCTGGAGCTCTTTCTGCACCTCCTCCACCCGCGCCTCCTGCTTCCCTCTCTCTGTGCACTCTGCGGCTGCTCTGTTTTCGGCCTCGGACAGCGCTTTCTTAAGGGTTGCCACCTCGGTCGTGGCCCCTATAATAGTACGTTGATCCTGTCATTTTTTGCAACCACATCTTCTCTATATACTTGCGCAAGGTATTACTTACCTTCCTTCTCCTCAAGTTGCCTCTTGGCATGGCCGAGCTCGTTCTCGAACCGCGCGAGGTTTTGCTTCAGCATCTCCACCTCCGCAGTCAGTGCGGCGGAGGCCAGCAGCGAAGCCTGCATACGCATATTGACTTGATTATGTTAGACTCCTGTGAATGTTATTAGATCCTCTATTCGGCTTTTCTTTCCGAACGCCGAACAGAGCATCAGGGGCTACTGTCTATGCGGTAATATTTTTACATATTCTTTACTTACCTCAAAGCCTGTTAGAAGGCTGGCACAAGCTTCATTCAGTCCGCTCTTGGTGGACTGAACCTTCTGGATCACCGCACTCATAATAGTGCGGTGCTCCTCGTCGATGGAGGCGCCGTTAAGCACCTCCAGCAAATTGTCCGATGCCCCTGGTTGGACGGAGGTCACCGGCTCGGTAGGCTTGCTCCTCTTGGAAGGAGGCTGCCTACCGGAGTCCGGAACCGTTGAATGTTCCGGCGCGGTGTCCGGCTCAAGTCCGGACTCAGAGCCCTTGGGGGTTTTATCCCCTTTGCGCCTGGAGTCTAGGAGGTCGCCTTGTGGCGCCTCCAGGACCACCTCCTCCTGGCTTGGAACCTATTGGGACAACACCTCAGCATCGTCCGTAGGGTGGGGGGAGGTAGCGGGCGGAAGTGAATTCACGTCCGACGAATCTAGGGAGCTGCTCGACGACTCGTCGAGCCCGGCCTTGGGCGGACTGCGTAGTCATATTTGGCGTAAGGAGGAGCTGTGCAAGAAAGGAACACTATGAATTGCTCTGGTGTCCGAATACTTACGATCTCGCCAGGGGCTTGGCCCTGTGCGGCCACTCCTCTTCGCCGTCGTTGGCGTTGGTGGAGTAGTCCGGAGGAAGGGTCTTCCCCTTCTTGGACCCTTCGGCCTCCCCAGTTGGGGCGGCCTTCCTTTTCTTCCCTCCCCCCGCTGGAGGGGTAGAGGTCTCTTCTTCCTCCTCCTCGTCTTCACGGGAGGAGTGCGCCTTGGAGTCGTCGGATGATAAATCCGACACCTCCAGGCGTCGGGCACTCTTTCGAGTCCCCGTGGCCTTCTTCTTGGCCTTCTTCTCCGGCACCACATAGGGTGCCGGAACCAGCAGCTTCGCCAAGCGAGTGTCCGCTGGGCCTTCGAGCAAAGGAGCCGAACAGTTGATCTGTCCGGACGTCTCCTGCCAATCATGTCAAAGGTAAGGGAGCTTAGATCCCTCATGGAGTCAAACTATGAAAAACTAATACCCTGTAAAAGGTAAAAACAGCTTACCGCACTAGCGTGACGCTGCGTGCTGAATCCACGATCCTCAGTAGCGGATGCGGGGGCCTCGGCGCCCTTGAAAAGCACCTTCCAGGCATCTTTGTACGTCGTGTCGAAGAGCCTGCTCAGAGTTCGGTGCTGCGCCGGGTCAAACTCCCACAGGTTGAAAGCCCGTTGTTGACACGGGAGGATCCGGCGGATGAGCATAACCTGGACTACGTTGACAAGTTTGAGCTTCTTGTCCACCAGGGTTTGGACGCATGTTTGGAGTCCGGTCAGCTGTCCTTTTTTACCCCATGACAGGCTCGTCTCTTTCCAGGAGGTGAGCCGCGTAGGGGGTCCAGATCAGAACTCGGGGGCTGCGACCCATTCAGGGTCGCGCGGCTCGGTGATGTAAAACCACCCCGATTGCCACCCCTTTAGGGTATCCACGAAGGAGCCATCGAGCCATAGGACGTTGGGCATCTTGCCCACCATGGCGCCTCCGCACTCCGCCTGGGTGCCACGCACCACCTTCGGCTTGACATTGAAAGTCTTGAGCTATAGGCCGAAATGGGGGCGGATGCAGAAGAAAGCCTCGCACACGACGATAAACGCCGAAATGTTGAGGACAAAGTTCGGGGCCAGATCGTGGAAATCCAGGCCATAGTAGAACATGAGCCCCCGAACAAATGGGTGGAGAGGGAAGCCCAGTCCGCGGAGGAAATGGGGGAGGAACACCACCCTCTCATGGGGCCTAGGGGTGGGGATGAGCTGCCCCTCTTCGGGAAGCCGGTGTGCAATGTCGTTAGATAAGTATCCGGCCTTCCTCAATTTTTTGATGTGTCCCTCCGTGACGGAGGAGACCATCCACTTGCCTCCCGCTCCGGACATGGCTGGAGAAGGTTGAGGTGGGGTGTGCGGACTTGGGCGCTGGAGCTCGAGTGCACGGAAATGGATAGGCAAAGGAGGAAGAAGGCGTGGATGAAAAGGTGGATCCTTATCCCCTTATATGGGCGGACGCGATTATGCGTCCCCACCAGCCTGGTAAAACTCGCTTATCTCCCCAGCGCCGTAATCAATGGCGCGGTTGGGTTACCCACGCCGTATTGATGAGAATCCCGGAATAAGGGGACACGATCTCTGCTTTGACAAGACGTGCCAAGGAAACCGCCTCGCTAAACGCGCTGAGGTGGGACAGTAAAACGATTCGAATAAAGACTTGGCCGTGGTGTGATGTCACACTATGGAATACGTTAGCAGATTAGATTTGTGTAAATATTATTCTCTCTATGGCAATATGTGGAAACTTATTTTGCAGAGCCGAACACTACCTTTGTGTTCAAAATCTTCTATGAAGTACTTGGAGGAGGAACCCGCCTTGCAATGCCGAAGACAATCTGCGCGCCGGACTCGTCGTCATTGAAGCCTAGTTCAGGGCTACCGAGGGAGTCCTGGATTAGGGGGTGTCTGGATAGCCGGACTATACCTTCGGCCAGACTCCTAGACTATGAAGATACAAGATTGAAGACTTCGTCCCGTGTCTGGAAGGGACTTTCCTTGGCGTGGAAGGCAAGCTTGGCGATACGGATATGTAGATCTCCTACCATTGTAACCGAATCTGTGTAACCCTAGCCCTCTCTGGTGTCTATATAAACCAGAGGGTTTTAGTCCGTAGGACGAACAACAATCATACCATAGGCTAGCTTCTAGGGTTTAGCCTCTTTGATCTCGCGGTAGATCTACTCTTGTACTACCCATATCGTCAATATCAATCAAGCAGGACGTAGGGTTTTACCTCCATCAAGAGGGCCCGAACCTGGGTAAAACATTGTGTCCCCTGCCTCCTGTTACCATCCGGCCTAGACGCACAGTTCGGGACCCCCTACCCGAGATCCGCCGGTTTTGACGCTGATAGCGTGGTTTCTGTAGATTTAGGGATGGCAGTTTTGCCCATGGGTATATGTACCCGCGGGTACCCTACCCGAAAACAATGGGTATGGGCAAGACTTGAAGAGATTTTCTATCCATGGGTAATGGGTACCTGGTCCCGCAAAATATATGGGTAGGGCATGGGTAAGAAATTGTGCCCATGGGTAACCCAATGGATACCAAGAAAAAATTAATAAGTAAAAATAACTCCTATAACATGTGGGGTTAACATCCAACTCATATGGTCCAACCTTAAATCTCGTATACCTTAAACAAGTCATAGCTCATAGGCTCATAATCACCTGCTCGCCACTCCTCATACATCCTATGTGACTCCTCAAAAAGATGAAATATCAACTCTTCGCTACCAGACTCTTGTCGAACAATCGATTCAGCGATCCCCAATTCCCTCCACCGCCTTCCACTATGTCGGCCTTCCACCAACCGCTGCGCATACTCCCCTAATGCCTCCAAGAGGCCACCCATTGGAGGAGGCCACATATGTGCTATACTACTCTACCATGATCACTTGAATTTTGAACTCATTTCTCTACCTCTTAAGAATTTGAATGCTATATATTGTACCCAATGGATACCCATTAGGTATAGGATACCCGATGGGTATGGGCATGTGTGTCAATTTATACCCATGGATATTGAAGTGGGTGGGTACAAAAAGTTTCTATTGGTATGGGTTTGGGTAGAAGGAGGTTGTACCCGCCCATACCCTACCCATTGCCACCCCTAGATTACTGCATTGGTAGTATTTTAGGCTAGAAATTTGTCTCAACTAAATGTTGTCTACACAATGCTTTGTAATACTGACCACTGTAAGGCGTTAGGTGTTGGTTTAGCAGTATCTTATGGGTTTCAGATCTAGTCTACCCCAACTTGTTTGGGACTGAAGGCTTTGTTGTTGTTGTTTTCGCTTCGGTCGGCACTAAATAAATGTATCATGTATTATCAAAATCTGTAGCCTTGCACAATATTTTATGCAAACATTTGAATTCTCACTTGCACCGAACTCATTTTATGTCTTAGGAGGACGGTTCCGCGGATGATGGTCCTGTAGGCACAGTGTCAAAGCATCTGACACCGATTCCAGTTCCATGCCCTCCGCGGAGGCTATCGGTGAAAACCGTCCTTTGGCTATGGTCGGAGTCGTCGATGTCGGCGCCTACGGGTGTCGTCCCCTTCTTAGAGGCGTAGATGTGCAATCCTCATATGTCTCACCTTTCTTTTCGTCATGTTCTTGAGGAAACCCTAGATCTGGTCTCCTGAACCAGACAATGATGATGTTTAGCGCATGTCATCCCTTCCCGGTGTCGATGAGGTTGGTGAATATCCTCATGTTTATCGCGTGTCATGAGTTGTCGGCTTTGCTCATGTCTTGTATGTATTGTGGAGCTTTAGGCCTAGATTGCTAGGTGTGGCTTCCCGTTGTTCACGTTTTAGCCTGGTTTCCCTTTAAAAAAATCGAGCAGTTTGGGTCCTTGTATCATCTTCTTTTTTACAACGAATATAAGAGCTCTTTTGTTATCATTAAGAAAAAATAAGGTTCGTCTAGGCATCAGTCGGCTGAGAAATAACAAAGTCTTAGTCGACCCCGCAGCTAGATTTGTCGTCTCCTCCCATGCCATGTGATTGTAGGTTGACCTGGCTCATATTACTCACGTACATGGCTTGACATGACCTGGCTCATATTACTCATGTACATGGCTTGACATGACATGGTCCAAGTTGCCCAGTGATTTTGGGCTACCTTGTCATATTTGCTCGGTACTGCTGCTCGTTGTGGGGGCATCAGCCGTGCAGTTAGCTTTTCCTTTGCCCTGTTCGCCTTCATTTTATGAAGAGGAACATGGCAAAGAAGAATCAGCACAATGCTCTTAAGTTGGACATGATGAAGGCCTATGACAGAGTTGAATGAGCATATCTGAGGGCGATCATGTTAAAACTCGGTTTTTCGAAAAGGTGGGTAAACATCATCATGGACATGGTCAGTTCGGTTAAATTTTCTGTTTTGATGAATGGGAGGAAGTTGGAACAGTTTTCGCCTTCACGAGGTATAAGGCAAGGGGACCCTGTATCCCCATACTTGTTCTTGATTGCGGCAGAGGGCCTTTCGTGCCTATTGAGATCAAAAAGTGAGTCATCAAACCTTCATAGTCTAACTGTGGTACCTACGCCACCGCCAGTAAACCATTTACTCTTCGTAGATGATAGCCTGTTGTTTTTAAGGCCAACAGTATGGGAGCTATGGAGGTCCACCAAACCTTGGATGTGTATTGTCAAGCTTCGGGTCAGCGTATAAATTATGATAAATCGTCAATCTTTTTCAGCAAAGGAGTTCCTGATAGTGTGCGCCAGCAAATCAAAGATATATTACAAGTACCCAATGAAACTCTTAATGAAAAGTATCTTGGGATGCCAAGTGATATTGGTGCTTCTAAGAATGGAGCGTTCAAATATCTGAAGGATAGGCTTTGGAACAAAGTCCAAGGATGGAGAAGAACTTCTCCATGGCAGGCAAGGAAGTCTTGGTCAAAGCGGTAGCACAAGTAGTCCCGGTCTATTGTGAAGGAAATATGCCCTAGAGGCAATAATAAAGTTATTATTTATTTCCTTATATCATGATAAATGTTTATTATTCATGCTAGAATTGTATTAACCGGAAACTTAGTACATGTGTGAAAACATAGATAAACAAAGTGTCACTAGTATGCCTCTACATGACTAGCTCGTTGAATCAAAGATGGTTAAGTTTCCTAGCCACAGACATGAGTTTTCATTTGATTAACGGGATCACATCATTAGAGAATGATGTGATTGACTTGACCCATTCCGTTAGCTTAGCACGATGATCGTTTAGTTTGTTGCCGCTGCTTTCTTCATGACTTATACATGTTCCTCTGGCTATGAGATTATGCAACTCCCGAATACCGGAGGAACACTTTGTGTGCTACCAAACGTCACAACGTAACACTAGTGCAGAACCGGGCAATAGCACCGGTTCGTAAGGCCCTTTAGTGCCAGTTCGGTAACCGGCACTAAAGTGTGGGCACTAAAGGCCCCCCCTTTAGTACCAGTTCAGCATGAACCGCTACTAAAGGCCCACCACGTGGCGTGAGCTCGCGTTGTGGTATGGGGGACCTTTAGTACCGGTTGGTGTTACCAACCGGTACTAAAGGTTTTTTTTTGAATTTTTTGGACTTTTTTTTTCAATTTTTGATTTTCTGAATTATTTGATGTTTAGTCTCTAATCACCCCTCTTAACTGCTCAAAGTGTGGATCACTCATTCCAAATCATCTAACTTCCCGACCGGTCACCTATCCTCTCACTCCCCCAGCCTAAGCACGCTTAACTTTGGAGTTCTATTCCCCCTACTTTCCAAGTCCGCACTTGTTGTTTTCCTACCAAATTTAAGCTGTCAATCCTATTAACCCTCAGCAGTTTAGCTTGAGCATTAGGTCACACGTTTTACCGTTTGAGTTTGAAACTATTATTCTAAAAACAGTAATTATTTAGTAACACTAATATTTCTTGAATAAGTTTGACCGTAGTTTGACCACAATTTGACCAAAGTTTGACCAGATTTGACCAAAATTCAAAAAATTGAAATAATTATTTAGTAACACTAATATTCTTGACTAATTATGTAGTAACATTAATACTTCTTGAATAAGTAGTTTGACCAGATTTAACCAAAATTAAAAAAAGACTAAAATTTGGGCATATCTTTTTTTCTTTTGGAATTTAAGGATTCTAAAAAATTGCAAACTGGCCATAGTCCGTCAAAATCGGATGCGGATTTTCGTGCTAAATTTTTTGATATATTATACGTTTGATCCGACATCGTATGCAAAAGTTATAGCTGTTTTTACATTTTCCCTACACTTTTTGCAAAAATGTCCAAATTTAAGTTTTCAAATTTTCCTAACTAGTAGATGTAGTAATATAAATACCTCTCGAATGATTTTATTTTTTGAAGTTTTTATCATGTTCTTTTGATTTTTTCAAAACTAAAATGGCGATACACACGGGGGGGGGGGGGTAGAGTTTGAAAATTGCCTTATAGTCCCAGTTTGTGTCTCCTGTTGGAAATATGCCCTAGAGGCAATAATAAATTGATTATTATTATATTTCCTTGTTCATGATAATCGTTTATTATCCATGCTAGAATTGTATTGATAGGAAGCTCAGATACATGTGTGGATACATAGACAACTCCATGTCCCTAGTGAGCCTCTAGTTGACTAGCTCGTTGATCAATAGATGGTTACGGTTTCCTAACCATGGACATTGGATGTCGTTGATAACGGGATCACATCATTAGGAGAATGATGTGATGGACAAGACCCAATCCTAAGCCTAGCACAAAGATCGTGTAGTTCGTATGCTAAAGCTTTTCTAATGTCAAGTATCATTTCCTTAGACCATGAGATTGTGCAACTCCCGGATACCGTAGGAATACTTTGGGTGTGCCAAACATCACAACGTAACTGGGTGGCTATAAAGGTGCACTACGGGTATCTCCGAAAGTGTCTGTTGGGTTGGCACGAATCAAGACTGGGATTTGTCACTCCGTGTGACGGAGAGGTATCTCTGGGCCCACTCGGTAGGACATCATCATAATGTGCACAATGTGATCAAGGAGTTGATCACGGGATGATGTGTTACGGAACGAGTAAAGAGACTTGCCGGTAACGAGATTGAACAAGGTATCGGGATACCGACGATCGAATCTCGGGCAAGTATTGTACCGCTAGACAAAGGGAATTGTATACAGGATTGATTAAGTCCTCGACATCGTGGTTAATCCGATGAGATAATCGTGGAATATGTGGGAACCAACATGGGTATCCAGATCCCGCTGTTGGTTATTGACCGGAGAACGTCTCGGTCATGTCTGCATGCTTCCCGAACCCGTAGGGTCTACACACTTAAGGTTCGGTGACGCTAGGGTTATAGAGATATTAGTATGCGGTAACCCGAATGTTGTTCGGAGTCCCGGATGAGATCCCAGACGTCCCGAGGAGTTCCGGAATGGTCCAGAGGTAAAGAATTATATATAGGAAGTGCTATTTCGGCCATTGGGACAAGTTTCGGGGTCACCAGTATTGTACCGGGACCACCGGAAGGGTCCCGGGGGTCCACCGGGTGGGGCCACCTGCCCCGGGGGGCCACATGGGCTGTAGGGGTGTGCGCCTTGGCCTATATGGGCCAAGGGCACCAGCCCCAAGAGTCCCATGCGCCAAGAGATAAGGAAAGGAAGAGTCCTAAAGGGGGAAGGCACCTCTTAGGTGCCTTGGGGAGGAGGGACTCCTCCCTAGCCGCACCCTTCCTTGGAGGAAGGGCCAAGGCTGCGCCCCCCTTCTCCCTGGGCCCTATATATAGTGGGGGGAAGGGAGGGCAGCCGCATCTAAGCCCTGGCGCCTCGCTCTCCCTCCCGTGACACATCTCCCTCCTCCCGCAGCGCTTGGCGAAGCCCTGTTGGAATCCCGCTACTTCCACCACCACGCCGCCGTGTTGCTGGATCTCCATTAACCTCTCCTCCCCCCTTGCTGGATCAAGAAGGAGGAGACGTCGCTGCTCCGTACGTGTGTTGAACGCGGAGGTGTCGTCCGTTCGGCGCTAGGATCATCGGTGATTTGAATCACGACGAGTACAACTCCATCAACCCCGTTCTCTTGAACGCTTCCGCGCGCGATCTACAAGGGTATGTAGATCCACTCCTCCCTCGTTGCTAGATGACTCCATAGATTGATCTTGGTGACGCGTAGGAAAATTTTGAATTATTGCTACGTTTCCCAACAGTGGCATCATGAGCTAGGTCTATGCGTAGTTACTATGCACGAGTAGAACACAAAGTAGTTGTGGGTGTTGATTTTGTTCAATATGCTTACCGTTACTAGTCCAATCTTGATTCGGCGGCATTGTGGGATGAAGCGGCCCGGACCAACCTTACACGTACGCTTACGTGAGACCGGTTCCACCGACAAACATGCACTAGTTGCATAAGGTGGCTAGCGGGTGTCTGTCTCTCCCACTTTACTCAGATCGGATTCGATGAAAAGGGTCCTTATGAAGGGTAAATAGCAATTGGCATATCACGTTGTGGTTTTTGCGTAGGTAAGAAACGTTCTTGCTAGAAACCCATAGCAGCCACGTAAAACATGCAAACAACAATTAGAGGACGTCTAACTTGTTTTTGCAGGGTATGCTATGTGATGTGATATGGCCAAAGGATGTGATGAATGATATATGTGATGTATGAGATGATCATGTTCTTGCAATAGGAATCACGACTTGCATGTCGATGAGTATGACAACCGGCAGGAGCCATAGGAGTTGTCTTAATTTATTTATGACATGCGTGTCAACATAAACGTCATGTAATTACTTTACTTTATTGCTAACCGTTAGCTGTAGTAGTAGAAGTAATAGCTGGCGAGACAACTTCATGAAGACACGATGATGGAGATCATGATGATGGAGATCATGGTGTCATGCCGGTGACGATGATGATCATGGAGCCCCGAAGATGGAGATCAAAAGGAGCAAAGTGATATTGGCCATATCATGTCACTATTTGATTGCATGTGATGTTTATCATGTTTATACATCTTATTTGCTTAGAACGACGGTAGTAAATAAGATGATCCCTCATTAAAATTTCAAGAAAGTGTTCCCCCTAACTGTGCACCGTTGCGACAGTTCATTGTTTCAAAGCACCACGTGATGATCGGCTGTGATAGATTCTAACGTTCACATACAACGGGTGTAAGACAGATTTACACACGCGAAACACTTAGGTTGACTTGACGAGCCTAGCATGTGTACAGACATGGCCTCGGAACACAGAAGACCGAAAGGTCGAGCATGAGTCGTATAGAAGATACGATCAACATGAAGATGTTCACCGATGTTGACTAGTCCGTCTCACGTGATGATCGGACACGGCCTAGTTGACTCGGATCATGTAATCACTTAGATGACTAGAGGGATGTCTATCTGAGTGGGAGTTCATAAGATGAACTTGTTTATCCTGAACATAGTCAAAAAGGATTTTGCAAATTATGTCGTAGCTCGCGCTTTAGTTCTACTGTTTAGATATGTTCCTAGAGAAAAATTAGTTGAAAGTTGATAGTAGAAATTATGCGGACTAGGTCCATAAACTGAGGATTGTCCTCATTGCTTCTTAGAAGGCTTATGTCCTTAATGCACCGCTCAGTGTGCTGAACCTCGAACGTTGTCTGTGGATGTTGCGAACATCTGACATACACGTTTTGATAACTACATGATAGTTCAGTTAAACGGTTTAGAGTTGAGGCACCGAAGACGTTTTGAAACGTCGCGAAACATATGAGATGTTTCGAGGGCTGAAATTGGGATTTCAGGCTCGTGCCCACGTCAAGAGGTATGAGACCTCCGAAGATTTTCTTAGCCTGCAAACTAAGGGAGAAAAGCTCAATTGTTGAACTTGTGCTCAGATTGTCTGAGTACAACAATCGCTTGAATCGAGTGGGAGTTGATCTTCCAGATGAGAAAGTGATGTTTCTCCGAAGTAATTACCACCAAGCTGCTAGAGCTTCGTGATGAACTATAATATATCAGGGACATATATGATGATCCTTGAGATATTCGCGATGTTTGACACCACAAAAGTAGAAATCAAGAAGGAGCATCAATTGTTGATGGTTGGTGAAACCACTAGTTTCAAGAAGGGCAAGGGCAAGAACGGATACTTCGTGAAACGGCAAATCAGCTGCTGCTCTAGTGAAGAAACCCAAGGTTGAACCCAAACCCGAGACTAAGTGCTTCTGTAATAAGGGGAACAACCACTGGAGCAGAATTACCCTAGATACTTGGTAGATGAGAAGGCTGGCAAGGTCGGTAGAAGTATATTGGATATACATTGTGTTAATGTGTACTTTACTAGTACTCCTAGTAGCACCAGGGTATAAGATACCGGTTTGGTTACTAAGTGTTAGTAACTCGAAATAAAAGCTACGGAATAAATGGAGACTAGCTAAAGGTGAGCTGACGATATGTGTTGGAAGTGTTTCCAATATTGATATGATCAAGCATCGCACGCTCCCTCCACCATCGAGATTGGTGTTAAACCTAAATAATTGTTATTTGGTGTTTGCGTTGAGCATAGACATGATTAGATTACGTCTGTCGCAATACGGTTATTCATTTAAGGAGAATAATGGTTACTCTGTTTATTTGAATAATACCTTCAATGGTCTTACGCCTAAAATGAATGGTTTATTGAATCTCGATCATAGTGATACACATGTTCATGCCAAAAGATATAAGATAGTAATGATAGTACCACCTACTTGTGGCACTGCCACGTAAGTCATATCGGTATAAAACGCATGAAGAAGCTCCATGTTGATGGATCTTTGGACTCACTCATTTTTGAAAGGATTGAGACATGCGAACCATGTTTGTTGGTAGATATGCATGAAGAAACTCCATGCAAATGGACCGTTTGGACTCACTTGATTTTGAATCACTTGAGACATGCAAATCATACCACATGGGCAAGATGACTGAAAGCCTCGTTTCCAGTAAAATGGAACTAGAAAGCAACTTGTTGGAAGTAATACATTTTGATGTGTGCAATCCATATCGTTATGTTCTTACTTCACGGATGATTTGAGTAAATGTTGAGTATATTTACTTGATGAATCACGAGTCTGAATTATTGAAAGGTTCAAGTAATTTTAGGGTGAAGTTGAAAGATCGTCGTGACAAGAGGATAAAATATTTATGATATGATCATAGAGATGAATATCTGAATTACGAGTTTGGCACAAAATTAAGACATTGTGGAAATCGTTTCACAACTAATACAGCCTGGAACACCATAGTGTGATGGTGTGTCCGTACATCATAACTGCACCCTATTGGATATGATGCATACCATGATGTCTCTTATCGAATTACCACAATAGTTTATGGGTTAGGCATTAGAGACAACCACATTCACTTTAAAAGGGGCACCACGTAATTCTGATGAGATGACACCGTATGAACTATGGTTTAGGGAAACCTAAGCTATCATTTCTTAAAAGTTTGGGGCTGCGACGCTTATGTGGAAAAGTTTCAGGCTGATAAGCTCGAACCCAAAGTGGATAAATGCATCTTCATAGGACACCCAAAACAGTTGGGTATACCTCCTGTCTCAGATCCGAAAGCAATAAGGGATTGTTTCTTGAATCAGGTCCTTTCTCGAGGAAAAGTTTCTCTCAAAAGAATTGAGTGGGAGGATGGTGGAGACTTGATGAGGTTATTGAACCGTCTCTTCAACTAGTGTGTGGCAGGGCACAGGGAGCTGTTCCTGTGGCACCTACACCAATTGAAGTGGAAGCTTATGATAGTGATCATGAAACTTCAGATCAAGTCATTACCAAACCTCGTAGGATGACAAGGATGCGTACTACTTCAGAGTGGTACATAATCCTGTCTTGGAAGTCATGTTGCTAGACAACAATGAACCTACGAGCTATGGAGAAGCGATGGTGGGCCTGGATTCCCAAATGGCTTGAGGCCATATAATCCGAGAGAGGATCCATATATGAAAACAAAGTGTAGACTTTGGAAGAACTACTTGATGGTCGTAAGGCTGTTAGGTACATATGGATTTTAAAAGGAAGACAAACAATGATGGTAAATGTCACCATTAAGAAAGCTCGACTTGTCGTTAAGTTGTTTCCCGACAAGTTCAAGGAGTTGACTACGGTGAGACTTTCTCACTCGTAGTGATGCTAAGAGTCTGTTGGAATTATATTAGCAATTACTGCATTATTTATGAAATCTTGCAGACAGGATGCAAAAAACATTGTTTCCTCGACGATTTTCTTGAGGAAAGGTTGTATGTGATATAACCGGAAGGTTTTGTCAATCCTGAAAGATGCTAACAAGTATGCAAAGCTCCAGCAATCCTTCTAAGTACTGGAGTAAGCATATCGGAGTTGGAATGTATGCTTTGATGAGATGATCAAATATTTTGGGTTTATACAAAGTTTATGAGAAACTCGTATTTCCAAAGAAGTGAGTGGGAGCACTATAGAATTTCTGATGAGTATATGTTGTTGACATATTGTGGATCAGAAATGATGTAGAATTTCTGGAAAGCCTATAGGGTTATTTGGAAAGTGTTTTTCAATGGAAAGCCAGGATTAAGCTACTTGAGCATTGAGCATCAAGATCTATAAGGATAGATCAAAACGCTTAATGGTACTTTCAAATGAGCACATACCTTGACATGATCTTGAAGGTGTTCAAGATGGACCAGTCAAAGAAGGAGTTCTTGCCTGAGTTGTAAGGTACGAAGTTAAGACTTAAAGCTCGACCACGGCAGAACAGAGAGAAAGGACGAAGGTTGTCCCCTATGCTTAGACATAGGCTCCATAGTATGCTATGTTGTGTATCGCACCTGATATGTGCCTTGCCACATGTCTGGCTAGAGGGTACGAAGGTGATCTAGGAGTAGATCACCAGATAGCGGTCAAAATTATCCTTAGAGGAATAAGGATATGTTTCTCGATTATGGAGGTGATAAAGAGTTCGACGTAAAGAGTTACGTCAATGCAAGCTTAACACCTATCCGGATAGCTCTGAGTAGAGATACCGGATACATATAATGGAGCAACAATTTGGAATAGCTCCAAGTAGAACATTTATTTGAAATGGCTCCAAATATAGCGTAGAGATTTGCGAAGTACATACGGATCTGAATGTTGCAGACCCGTTGACTAAAACCTCTCTCACAAGCAACATGATCAAACCCAGAACACATTGAGTGTTAATCACATAGTGATGTGAACTAGATTATTGACTCTAGTAAACTCTTTGGATATTGGTCACATGGCGATGTGACCTGTGAGTGTTAATCACGTGGCGATGTGAACTAGATTATTGACTCTAGTGCAAGTGGGAGACTATTGGAAATATGCCCTAGAGGCAATAATAAATTGATTATTATTATATTTCCTTGTTCATGATAATCGTTTATTATCCATGCTAGAATTGTATTGATAGGAAACTCAGATACATGTGTGGATACATAGACAACTCCATGTCCCTAGTAAGCCTCTAGTTGACTAGCTCGTTGATCAATAGATGGTTACGGTTTCCTAACCATGGACATTGGATGTCGTTGATAACGGGATCACATCATTAGGAGAATGATGTGATGGACAAGACCCAATCCTAAGCCTAGCACAAAGATCGTGTAGTTCGTATGCTAAAGCTTTTCTAATGTCAAGTATCATTTCCTTAGACCATGAGATTGTGCAACTCCCGGATACCGTAGGAATACTTTGGGTGTGCCAAACGTCACAACGTAACTGGGTGGCTATAAAGGTGCACTACGGGTATCTCCGAAAGTGTTTGTTGGGTTGGCACGAATCAAGACTGGGATTTGTCACTCCGTGTGATGGAGAGGTATCTCTGGGCCCACTCGGTAGGACATCATCATAATGTGCACAATGTGATCAAGGAGTTGATCACGGGATGATGTGTTACGGAACGAGTAAAGAGACTTGCCGGTAACGAGATTGAACAAGGTATCAGGATACTGACGATCGAATCTCGGGCAAGTATCGTACCGCTAGACAAAGGGAATTGTATATGGGATTGATTAAGTCCTCGACATCGTGGTTCATCCGATGAGATTATCGTGGAATATGTGGGAACCAACATGGGTATCCAGATCCCGCTATTGGTTATTGACCGGAGAACGTCTCGGTCATGTCTGCATGCTTCCCGAACCCGTAGGGTCTACACACTTAAGGTTCGACGACGCTAGGGTTATAGAGATATTAGTGTGCGGTAACCCAAATGTTGTTCGGAGTCCTGGATGAGATCCCGGACGTCACGAGGAGTTCCGGAATGGTCCGGAGGTAAAGAATTATATATAGGAAGTGCTATTTTGGCCATCGGGACAAGTTTCGGGGTCACTAGTATTGTACCGGGACCACCGGAAGGGTCCCGGGGGTCCACCGGGTGGGGCCACCTGCCCCGGGGGGCCACATGGGCTGTAGGGGTGTGCGCCTTGGCCTATATGGGCCAAGGGAACCAGCCCCAAGAGGCCCATGCGCCAAGAGATAAGGAAAGGAAGAGTCCTAAAGGGGGAAGGCACCTCCTAGGTGCCTTGGGGAGGAGGGACTCCTCCCTAGCCGCACCCTTCCTTGGAGGAAGGGCCAAGGCTGCGCCCCCCTTCTCCCTTGGCCCTATATATAGTGGGGGGAAGGGAGGGCAGCCGCATCTAAGCCCTGGTGCCTCCCTCTCCCTCCCGTGACACATCTCCCTCCTCCCGCAGCGCTTGGCGAAGCCCTGTTGGAATCCCGCTATTCCACCACCACGCCGCCGTGCTGCTGGATCTCCATTAACCTCTCCTCCCCCCTTGCTGGATCAAGAAGGAGGAGACGTCGCTGCTCCGTATGTGTGTTGAACGCGGAGGTGCCGTCCGTTCGGCGCTAGGATCATCGGTGATTTGAATCACGACGAGTACGAATCCATCAACCCCGTTCTCTTGAACGCTTCCGCGCGTGATATACAAGGGTATGTAGATCCACTCCTCCCTCGTTGCTAGATGACTCCATAGATTGATCTTGGTGACACGTAGGAAAATTTTGAATTATTGCTACGTTTCCCTACATCTCCAACCGGGACTATAGGTCAGACCCCTTTAGTCCCGGTTCATGGCATGAACCGGTACTAAAGGTTAGCCCTTTAATACCGGTTTGTGCCACGAACCGGTACTAACGGTGATCGTGGGGCCCCAGCTTGACGCCAGCCTACAACCACCCCTTTAATACCGGTTCGTGGCACGGACCGGTACTAAAGGTTCAACACGAACCGGCATTAATGCATAGCCGTTCGAACCGGCTTTAATGGTACCATTAGTACCGGATCAAAATCAAACCAGGACTATTGTGTCTCACATTAGGTCCTTTTTCTACTAGTGTAACTGGGTGATTATAAAGGTGCTCTACAGGTGTCTCCGATGGTACTTGTTGAGTTGGCATAGATCGAGATTATGATTTGTCACTCTGATTGTCGGAGAGGTATCTCTGGGCCCTCTCGGTAATGCACATCACTATAAGCCTTGCAAGCAATGCAACTAATGAGTTAGTTGCGGGATGATGCATTACGGAAACGAGTAAAGAGACTTGCCGATAACGAGATTGAACTAGGTATTGAGATATCGACGATCGAATCTCGGGCAAGTAACATACCGATGACAAAGGGAACAACGTATGCTGTTATGCGGTTTGACCGATAAAGATCTTCATAGAATATGTAGGAGCCAATATGAACATCCAGGTTCCGCTATTGGTTATTGACCGGAGACGTGTCTTGGTCATGTCTACATAGTCCTCAAACCCGTAGGATCCGCACGCTTAACGTTCGGTGACGATCGGTATTATGAGTTTATGTGATTTGATGTACCGAAGGTAGTTCGGAGTCTCGGATGAGGTCGGGGACATGACGTGGAGTATCAAAATGGTCGAGACATAAAGATTGATATATTGGATGACTATATCCGGACATCGGAAAGGTTCCGAGTGATTCAGGTATTTTCGGAGTACCGGGGTTTTAAGGGAATACGGGGAAGAAGTATTGGGCCTCATGGGCCAAGTGGTGGAAGAGAGGAGGCAGGGCGCGTGCCCCCCTAGCCCAAACCAAATTGGACTAGGGGACCGGCCCCCCTTTCCTTCTTTCCTCCCTCTCCTTCATTCTTCCCTTCCCCCTTCCTTTCCTCCTCCTAGTAGGAATAGGAAAGGGGAGTCCTACTCCTACTAGGAGGAGGACTCCTCCTCCTGGTGCGCCCTAGGAGGGACGGCCGGCCTCCCCCTTGCTCCTTTATATACGGGGGCAGGGGGTACCCTAGAACACACAAGTTGATCTTTGATCCCTTAGCCGTGTGCGGTGCCCCCTCCACCATAATCCACCTCGATCATATCGTAGCGGTGCTTAGGCGAAGCCCTACGTCGGTAGCAACATCATCATCGTCATCACGCCGTCGTGCTGATGGAACTCTCCCGTGAAGCTCTGCTGGATCGAAGTTCGTGGGACGTCATCGAGATGAACGTGTGCTGAACTCGGAGGTGTCGTGCATTTGGTACTTGGATCGGTCGGATCTTGAAGACGTTCGACTACATCGACCGCGTTCTCATAACGCTTCTGCTTACGGTCTACGAGGGTACGTGGACGACACTCTCCCCTCTCGTTGCTATGTATCACCATGATCTTGCGTGTGCGTAGGATTTTTTTGAAATTACTACGTTCCCCAACAGTGGCATCCGAGCTAGGTTTATGCGTAGATGTTATATGCACGAGTAGAACACAAGTGAGTTGTGGGCGATACAAGTCATACTGCTTACCAGCATGTCATACTTTGGTTCGGCGGTATTGTTGGATGAAGCGGCCTGGACCGACATTACACGTATATGATGACCCACAAGTATAGGGGATCGCAACAGCTTTCGAGGGTAGTATTTAACCCAAATTTATTGATTCGACACAAGGGGAGCCAAAGAATATTCTCAAGTATTAGCAGCTGAGTTGTCAATTCAACCACACCTGGAAACTTAATATCTGCAGCAAAGTGTTTAGTAGCAAAGTAATATGATAGTGGCGATAGCGGCAACAAAAGTAAAGACAACAAAAGTAATGTTTTTGGTATTTTGTAGTGATTGTAACAGTAGCAGCAGAAAAGTAAAAAAGCAAGAACTAGTATATGGAAAACTCGCAGGCACTGGATCAGTGATGGATAATTATGCCAGATGCGGTTCATCCTGTAACAGTCATAACATAGGGTGACACAGAACTATCTCCAATTCATCAATGTAATGTAGGCATGTATTCCGTATATAGTCATACGTGCTTATGGAAAAGAACTTGCATGACATCTTTTGTCCTACCCTCCCGTGGCAGCAGGGTCCTATTGGAAACTTAGGGATATTAATGCCTCCTTTTAATAGAGAACCGGAACAAAGCATTAGCACATAGTGAATACATGAACTCCTCAAACTATGGTCATCACCGGGAGTGGTCCCGATTATTGTCACTTCGGGGTTGCCGGATCATAACACATAGTAGGTGACTATAGACTTGCAAGATAGGATCTAGAACTCTCATATATTGATGAAAACATAATAGGTTAGATCTGAAATCATGGCACTCGGGCCCTAGTGACAAGCATTAAGCATAGCAAAGTCATAGCAACATCAATCTCAGAACATAATGGATACTAGGGACCAAACCCTAACAAAACTAACTCGATTACATGATAAATCTCATCCAACCCATCACCGTCCAGCAAGCCTACGATGGAATTACTCACGCACGACGGTGATCATCATGAAATTGGTGATGGAGGATGGTTGATGATGGTGACAGCGATGAATCCCCCTCTCCGGAGCCCCGAACGGACTCCAGATCAGCCCTCCCGAGAGGTTTTAGGGCTTGGCGGCGGCTCCGTATCGTAAAACGCGATGATTTCTTCTCTCCTATTTTTTCTCTCCGAAAGCGAATATATAGAGTTGGAGTTGGCGTCGGAGTGTTTCCAGGGGCCCACGTGGTAGGGGGCACGCCCTAGGGGGGGGCCACCCTCGTGGAAAGGGTGTGGGCCCCCTGGTCTTCATCTTTGGCGAGGATTTTTTATTGTTTTTTCTAAGATGTTCCGTGGAGTTTCAGGTCATTCCGAGAATATTTGTTTTCTGCACATAAAACAACATCATGGCAATTCTGTTGAAAACAACGTCAGTCCGGGTTAGTTCCATTCAAATCATACAAGTTAGAGTCCAAAACAAGGGCAAAAGTGTTTGGAAAAGTAGATACGACAGAGACGTATCAACTCCCCCAAGCTTAAACCCTTGCTTGTCCTCAAGCAATTCAGTTGACAAACTGAAAGAAAGAAAGAAAAACTTTTACAAACTCTGTTTGCTCTTGTTGTTGTAACTATGTGAAGCCAGCATTCAAGTTTTCAGCATAGATCATAACTAACCACATTTGCAATAATTCTCAGGTCTCATAATTATTCATATCAATAGCATAATCAACTAGCAAGTCATAATAATAAATCTCGGATGACAACACTTTGTCAAAACAATCATAATATGATATAACAAGATGGTATCTCGCTAGCCCTTTCTGAGACTGCAAAACATAAATGCAGAGCACCTTTAAAGATCAAGGACTGGCTAGACATTGTAATTCATGGTAAAAGAGATCCAATCATAGTCATACCCAATATAAATTAACAGTGATGAATGCAAATGACAGCTGTGCTCTCCAGCTAGTGCTTGTTTATAAGAGGGTGATGACTCAACATAAAAGTAAATGGATAGGCCCTTCACAGAGGGAAGCAGGGATTTGTAGAGGTGCCAGAGCTCGGTTTTGCAATAGAGATAAATTGTATTTTGAGTGGTATACTTTCATTGTCAACGTAACGACTAAGAGATGGCGATATCTTCCATGCTAAACACATTATAGGCGGTTCCCAAACAGAATGGTAAAGTTTATACCCCCCCTCCACCAACAAACATCAATCCATGGCTTGCTCGAAACAACGAGTGCCTCCAACATACATTAGGTCCCAGGGGGAGTTTTGTTTGCAGTTAATTTTGATTTAGTTTGCATAAAGCATGGGACCGGGCATCCCGGTGACCAGCCATTTTCTCGTGAGTGAGGAGCGGAGTCCACTCCTCTTGAGAATAACCCGCCTAACACGAAAGATAAGGACAGCCTTGGTTGATACATGAGCTATCCGAGCATACAAAACATAATGTTTATTTGAAGGTTTAGAGTTTGGCACATACAAATTTACTTGGAACGGCAGTTAGATACCGCATATAGGAAGGTATAATGGACTCATCTGGAATAACTTTGGGGTTTAAGGGATTGGATGCACAAGCAGTATTCCCGCTTAGTACAAGTGAAGGCTAGCAAAAGACTGGGAAGCGACCAACTAGAGAGCGACAACAGCCATGTACATGCATTAAAATTAATAAACATTGGATGCAAGTATGAGTAGGATATAATCCACCATGAACATAAATATCGTGAAGGCTATGTTGATTTGTTTCAACTACATGCGTGAACATGTGCCAAGTCAAGTCACTCAAATCATTCAAAGGAGGATACCACCCCATCATACCACATCATAACCATCTTAATAGCATGTTGGCACACAAGGTAAATCATTATAACTCATAGCTAATCAAGCATGGCACAAGCAACTACGATCTCTAATTGTCATTGCAAACATGTTTATTCATAATAAGCTGAATCAAGAACACGGGACTCATCATATTTACAAAAACAAAAGAGGTCGAGTTCATACCAGCTTTTCTCATCTCAGTCAGTCCATCATATATCATCATAATTGCCTTTCACTTGCACGAACGAACGGTGTGAATAATAATAAGAGTGTACGTGCATTGGACTAAGGTGGAATCTGCAAGCATTAAATAAACAGGAGAAGACAAGGCAATATGGGCTCTTGGGTTAATTCAACAATAATACATATAAGAGCCACTTCAACAATTTAATTATGGTCTTCTCCTACTGACCCCCAAAGAAAAGAGAGGAAATAAAAACTATTTACATGGGAAAGCTCCCAACAAGCAAAAGAAGAACGGGAAATATTTTTGGGTTTTCTTTTTAATTATTACTACATGCATGGGAAGTAAATTAATTAAAAGCTACAACTAATTTTTTTTTCCTAAGGTTTATTAAACACACAAGAGGAAAGCATAAAAAGGAAAATAAACTAGCATGGATAATACAATGAAAAAGTATGAGCACCGACATCTGGCAATGAGTGTGTGTGAACATAAATGTAATGTCGGTGAGAAATACGTACTCCCCCAAGCTTAGGCTTTTGGCCTAAGTTGGTCTATGGCCACGGCTGGCCTGGAGGATATCCATAATAATAGCTGTTGGGGTCGTACTGTGATGAGGAAGAAGAAGGCTCATATTGTTGTGCAGCAGTTATCGCCTGCTGAGCTGCAGCGTGGAGTCGAGCTGCCTCCGCTCTCCTCTCGTACTCTTCTGCCTCCTCTCTGGTAATAACATATCTTATTTTTGCCTGTGAATCAAAGAAGGCAGGAGCAGGGAGAGTAATACGGAAAACACGTCATTTATCAAAAATTAAACGATATAAGAGAGGTGATTCAGACCTCTCGACCAACTAGTGCGAATCCATAGAGTTATAATCTAAATATGCAGGAGGCAACTCCGTATCACCCTCACGAATGTCTATTTCAAGAAAATGAGCTAAGCGGGTTGCATAAATTCCTCCAAAGAAATCTCCATTATGTCTATTATGATGCAACCTACGAGCTACAATAGCTCCCATGTGATAAGATTGGTCTCCTAACACAACACTCCTAAGAATGCTAAGATCAGGGACACACATGTGACATGCTTCATCCTTAGCATTTTATGCATCTACCGATGAAGAGAGCAAAATAATGTATAGCAGGAAAGTGAATGCTCCCTATGGTAGCCTGCGTTATATCTCTAGATTCCCCCACAGTTATACTAGTAAGAAAGTTTCTAAATTCAGATTTAGGGGGATCCCTAACACTACCCCATGATGGAAGTTTGCAAGCAGAAGTGAAATCCTCTAAGTCCATGGTATAAGATTTGTCGTAAATATCAAACATGACTGAAGGAGAATTACGCAAAGATGAATACTCAAACCTCCTCACAAATGAACTTGTGAGATCATTATACCGGGGGCATTTGTTAGCCTCAAATCCTCAAGACCGGCATTGCACAAATATGCTTTGAATTCTTCCTTAATTCCCGCACGGTCCATAAAATTTTCCGACGGCCATACGCAAGGCCGTACTGGAGCGTCTCTTGGTGGATCCTCGTCAGCATCGCGCATAGCAATCCTGGGTCCTTGCTTCTTAGAAGAACCACCTTGGAACATCTTCCTAAACATATTGTTTTTCTCTGAAAAATTCTGAATTTTTTAGTAACTTAAAAAAAAGTGAATCAAACTCAATAATATTGATAGCAACTACTCCTACAAGTGCCTAAGTCCTATATCATGCATCAAAACTACTCTTGACCATTTAAATTTGACATGCAAGCTTAAGAACATGGTCACACCTAAGCAGCAAAAATTTGCAATGAATAAAGCACTAGAACAAAAACTAATTGGACCAATGGAGGAGTCACATACCAAGGAACAATCTCCCCAAGCAGTTTTGCGAGAGGTGCTTTGAGCAAGGAGATCGAAAATCACAGCAAAAGTGGCTGGAACTCGTGCTTGAGTTGGTTTTTCGGGTTTGTGTGAGGCAGAGGAAGAAGATGGGTGCTGGGATAAATGGAGGAGGGCCACCATGGGCCCACGAGGCAGGGGGGCACACCCTATAGGGGGGGGGCACCCACCACCCTCGTGGCCAGGTGGCAGCTCCTCCCGCGGTAATTTTTGCACAGTAAATCCTCAATATTCCCGAAAAAATCATATTAAATTGGCATGGCATTCCGAGGACTTTTATTTTCGGGATATTTTTATATTGCACGGATAAGTCAGGAAACAGACAGAAAATACTATTTTTACTTTATTTCTACTAAATAACAGAAAATATAGAGAGGGTACAGAAGTTGGTGCTTCTAGTTTCATCCATCTCATGCTCATTAAAAAGAATCCACTAACAAGGTTGATCAAGTCTTGTTAACAAACTCATTCCGATAATCATGAAACCGGAGAAATTTCGAATAAAACTAAGTTACCTCAACGGGGATATGCACATCCCCTATAATAAGTATATCATATTTCTTCTTGACAGTAGGAAGAGGAAATTCAAAACCTCCAATTATAATCGATGGAATTTTTCCAATGGAGTTGATACTATGAACTTGAGGTTGTTTGCTCGGAAAGTGTACCATATGCTCATTACCATTAACATGAAAAGTGATATTGCCTTTGTTGCAATCAATAACAGCCCCTGCAGTAGTAAGAAAAGGTCTTCCAAGAATAATAGACATACTATCATCCTCGGGAATATCAAGAATAACAAAGTCTGTTAAAAATAGTAACATTTGCAACCACAACAGGCACATCCTCACAAATACCGATAGGTATAGCAGTTGATTTATCAGCCCTTTGCAAAGATATTTTGGTAGGTGTCAGCTTATTCAAGTCAAGTCTACGATATAAAGAGAGAGGCATAACACTAACCCCGGCTCCAAGATCACATAAAGCAGTCTTAATATAATTTCTTTTAATGGAGCAAGGTATAGTAGGTACTCCGGGATCTCCAAGTTTCTTTGGTATTCCACCCTTAAAAGTATAATTAGCAAGCATGGTGGAAATCTCAGCTTCCGGTATCTTTCTTTTATTAGTAATGATATCCTTCATATATTTAGCATAAGGATTTGTTTTGACCACATCAGTTAATCTCATACGCAAAAAGATAGGCCTAATCATTTCAGCAAAGCGCTCAAAATCCTCATCATCCTTTTTCTTGGATGGTTTTGGAGGAAAAGGCATGGGTTTCTGAACCCAAGGTTCCCTTTCTTTACCATGTTTCCTAGCAACAAAATCTTTCTTATCATAACGTTGATTCTTTGATTGTGGGTTATCAAAATCAACAGCAGGTTCAATTTCTACATCATTGTCATTACTAGGTTGAGCATCATCATGAACATCAGCATTAATATTTTCATTAGGTTCATGTTCATTACCAGATTGTGTTTCAGCATCAGACATAGATATATCATTTGGATTATCAGGTGGTTCAACAATAGGTTCACTAGAAGTTTGCATAGTTCTATCATTTTTATTTTTTTTATTTTTAGAAGAACTAGGAACATCAATATTATTTCTTTGAGAATCTTGCTCGATTCTCTTAAGGTGGCCTTCAGGATACAAAGGTTCCTGAGTCATTCTACCAGTTCTAGTAGCCACTCTAACAGCATAATCATTTTTCTTACTATTCATTTCATCAAGCACTTCTTTTTGAGCTTTAAGCACTTGTTCTACTTGAGTGGTAACCATAGAAGCATGTTTGCTAACAAGTTTAAGTTCACCTTTAATATCAGCCATGTAATCACCCAAGCATCTAATCATATAAGCATTTTCTTTTAATTGTCTACCAAAATAAGCATTGAAGTCGTCTTGCTTATACATAAAGTTATCAAACTCATCCAAGCACTGACTAGCAATTTTAGTAGGAGGAACTTCAGCTTTATCATATCTATAGAGAGAATTTACCTTTACTACCTGTGTCGGGATATCGGGGTCAGGAGGTTCTTCAATAAATAAAGAATTGAGATCATATGTTTCTTCAACAGGCGGTATATTAAGACCATGTATTTCTTCAATAGGAGGTAAATTCTTAACGTCTTCAGCTTTAATACCTTTCTCTTTCATAGATTTCTTTGCCTCTTGCATATCTTCGGGACTGAGAAATAGAACACCTCTCTTCTTCGGAGTTGGTTTAGGAATAGACTCAGTAATTGGAGCAGGAGTTGGCTCTGGAGCTAGCTCTGGAGGTGCCCAATTATTTTCATTTGTCAACATATTATTCAATAGAATTTTAGCTTCATCCAGTGTTCTTTCCCTGAAAAGAGAACCAGCACAACTATCCAGGTAATCTCTGGAAGCATCGGTTAGTCCATTATAAAAGATATCAAGTATTTCGGGTTTCTTAACAGGATGATCAGGCAAGGCATTAAGTAACTTGAGAAGCCTCCCCCAAGCTTGTGGGAGACTCTCTTCTTTAATTTGCACAAAGTTGTATATTTCCCTCAAAGCAGCTTGTTTCTTATGAGCAGGGAAATATTTAGCAGAGAAGTAATAAATCATATCCTGGGGACTACTCACACAACCAGGATCAAGAGAATTAAACCATATCTTAGCATCACCCTTTAATGAGAACGGAAATATTTTGAGTATATAAAAGTAACATGATCTCTCATCATTAGTAAACAGGGCAGCTATATCATTTAACTTACTAAGATGTGCCACAACAGTTTCAGATTCATAGCCATAAAACGGATTAGATTCAACCAAAGTAATTATATCAGGATCAACAGAGAACTCATAATCCTTATCAGGAACACATATAGGTGAAGTAGCAAAAGCAGGGCCGGGTCTCATTTTATCTCTAAGTGATTCTTTATTCCATTTAATTAATAACCTCTTAAGCTCATCTCTATCTTTGCAGTCAAAAATAGCGGCAGAAGATTCCTTATCAAAAAGATAGCCCTCAAGAATAACAGGCATATTTTCATCATCACTATCATCATCGTATTCAGATTCAATAATTTCTTTTTCTCTAGCCCTAGCAATTTGTTCATCAAGAAATTCACCAAGGGGCACAGTAGTATCAGGCATAAAAGCAGTTTCATCATAAGTATCATGCATAGCAGAAGTGGCATCATCAATAACATGCGACATATCAGAACGAATAGCAGAAGCAAGTGTAGGTGTCGCTAGCTTACTCATAACAGAAGGTGAATCGAGTGCAGAGCTAGATGGCAGTTCCTTACCTCCCCTCGTAGTTGAGGGATAGATCTTGGTTTTTGGATCTCTCAAGTTCTTCATAATGATAAGCAGATATAAATCCCAAGTGACTCAAAGAATAGAGCTATGCTCCCCGGCAACGGCGCCAGAAATTAGTCTTGATGACCCACAAGTATAGGGGATCGCAACAGCTTTCGAGGGTAGTATTCAACCCAAATTTATTGATTCGACACAAGGGGAGCCAAAGAATATTAGCAGCCGAGTTGTCAATTCAACCACACCTGGAAACTTAATATCTACAACAAAGTGTTTAGTAGCAAAGTAATATGATAGTGGCGGTAGTGGCAACAAAAGTAAAGACAGCAAAAGTAATGTTTTTGGTATTTTGTAGTGATTGTAACAGTAGCAACGGAAAAGTAAATAAGCAAGAACCAGTATATGGAAAACTCGTAGGCACCGGATCAGTGATGGATAATTATGCCGGATGCGGTTCATCATGTAACAGTCATAACATAGGGTGACACAGAACTAGCTCCAATTCATCAATGTAATGTAGGCATGTATTCCGTATATAGTCATACATGCTTATGGAAAAGAACTTGCATGACATATTTTGTCCTACCCTCCCGTGGTAGCGGGGTCCTATTGGAAACTTAGGGATATTAAGGCCTCCTTTTAATAGAGAACCGGAACAAAGCATTAGCACATAGTGAATACATGAACTCCTCAAACTATGGTCATCACCGGGAGTGGTCCCAATTATTGTCACTTCGGGGTTGCCGGATCATAACACATAGTAGGTGACTATGGACTTGCAAGATAGGATCTAGAACTCTCATATATTGATGAAAACATAATAGGTTCAGATCTGAAATCATGGCACTCGAGCCCTAGTGACAAGCATTAAGCATAGCAAAGTCATAGCAACATCAATCTCAGAACATAATGGATACTAGGGATCAAACCCTAACAAAACTAACTCGATTACATGATAAATCTCATCCAACCCATCACCGTCTAGCAAGCCTACGATGGAATTACTCACGCACGGCGGTGAGCATCATGAAATTGGCGATGGAGGATGGTTGATGATGATGACGGCGACGATTCCCCCTCTCCGGAGCCCCGAACAGACTCCAGATCAGCCCTCCCGAGAGGTTTTAGGGCTTGGCGGCGGCTATGTATCGTAAAATGCGATGATTTCTTCTCTCCTATTTTTTCATTCTGAAAGCGAATATATAGAGTTGGAGTTGGCGTTGGAGGGTTTCCAGGGGGCCCACGAGGTAGGGGGGCGCGCCTTAGGGGGGGGGGCCCACCCTCGTGGAAAGGGTGTGGGCCCCCTGGTCTTCATCTTTGGCGGGGATTTTTTTATTGTTTTTTCTAAGATGTTCCGTGGAGTTTCAGGTCATTCCAAGAATATTTGTTTTCTGCACATAAAACAACATCATGGCAATTCTGCTGAAAATAGTGTTAGTCCGGGTTAGTTGCATTCAAATCATACAAGTTAGAGTCCAAAACAAGGGCAAAAGTGTTTGGAAAAGTAGATACGACGAAGATGTATTAGTATGCTTACGCGAGACTGGTTCTACCGGCGTGCTTTGTACATAGGTGGCTGGCGGGTGTCAGTTTCTCCAACTTTAGTTGAATCGAGTGTGGCTACACCCGGTCCTTGTGAAGGTTAAAACATCACATACTTGACTAAATATCGTTGTGGTTTTGATGCGTAGGTAAGAACGGTTCTTGCTCAGCCCATAGCAGCCACGTAAAACTTGCAACAAAAAAGTAGAGGACGTCTAACTTATTTTGCAGGGCTTGTTGTGATGTGATATGGTCAAAACGTGATATAAGTTGTTGTATGAGATGATCATGTTTTGTTGAAGTTACCGGCAACTGGCAGAAGCCTTATGGTTGTCTCTTTATTGCATAAGATGCAAGTGCCATGTAATTGCTTTACTTTATCGCTATGCGATAGCAATAGTTGCAAAAGCAATAGCTAGTGAGACGACCATGTGACGACACATTGATAAAAGATCAAGATGATGGAGATCATGGTGTCATGTCGGTAACAATAGAGATCATGACAGTACTTTGCAGATGGAGATCAAAAGCACAAGATGATGATGGCCATATCATGTCACATATTTGGATTGCATTTGATGTTTATATTTTATACATCTTATTTTTTTCTTAGTTCGGCGGTAGCATTATAAGATGATCTCTCACTAAATTTCAAGGTACAAGTGTTCTCCCTGAGTATGCACTGTTGCCAAAGTTCATCGTGCCGAGACACCATGTGATGATCGGGTGTGATAAGCTCAACGTTCATCTACAACGGGTGTAAGACAGTTTTGCACACGCAGAATACTCGGGTTAAACTTGACGAGCCTAGCATATGCATATATGGTCTCGGAACACTGAGACCGAAAGGTAGAGCGTGAATCGTATAGTAGATATGATCAACATAGTGATGTTCACAATTGAAAACTACTCCATCTCACGTGATGATCGGACATGGTTTAATTGATTTGGATCACGTGATCATTTAGATGACTAGAGGGATGTCTATCTAAGTGAGAGTTCCTAAGTAATATGATTAATTGAACTTTAATTTATCATGGGCTTAGTCATGATAGTATTTGCATATCTATGTTGTAGATCAATAGCTCGCGTTTAGCTCCCCTGTTTTATTTTTGATATGTTCCTAGAGAAAACTAAGTTGAAAGATGTTAGTAGCAATGATACGGATTGGATCCATGATCTGAGGATTATCCTCATTGCTGCACAGAAGTATTATGTCCTTGAAGCACCGCTAGGTGACGGACCTATTGCAGGAGCAGATTCAGACATTATGAACGTTTGACAAAGCTCGGTATGATGACTACTTGATAGTTTAGTGCACCATGCTTTACGGCTTAAAACCGGGACGTCAAAAATGTTTTGAACGCCATAGAGCATATCAGATGTTCCAAGAGTTAAAATTAGTATTTCAGACTCATGCCCATATCGAAAGGTATGAGACCTTTGACAAGCACTTTGCCTACAAGATGGAGGAGAATAGCTCAGCTAGTGAGCATGTGCTCAAAATGTCTGAGTACTACAATCACTTAAATCAAGTGGGAGTTAATCTTCCAGATAAGATAGTGATTGACAGAATTCTCTAGTCACTATCACAAAGTTACTGGAACTTCGTGATGAACTATAATATGCAAGGGATAACAGAAACGATTCCCAAGCTCTTCGTGATGCTGAAATCGACGAAGGTAGAAATCAAGAAAAGCATCAAGTGTTGATGGTTGACAAGACCACTAGTTTCAAGAAAAGGGCAAAGGAAAGAAGGGGAACTTCAAGAAGAACGACAAGAAAGTTGCTGCTCAAGTGAAGAAGCCCAAGTCTAGACCTAAACCTGAGACTACGTGCTTCTACTGCAAAGGGACTGGTCACTGGAAGCAGAACCGCCCCAAGTATTTGGCGGATAAGAAGGATGGCAAAGTGAACAAAGGTATATTTGATATACATGTTATTGATGTGTACTTTACTAGTGTTTATAGCAACCCCTCAGTATTTGATACTAGTTCAGTTGCTGAGATTAGTAACTCGAAACGGGAGTTGCAGAATGAATAGAGAATAGTTAAGGGTGAAGTGACAATGTGTGTTGGAAGTGGTTCCAAGATTGATATGATCATCATCGCACACTCCCTATACTTTCGGGATTAGTGTTGAACCTAAATAAATGTTATTTGGTGTTTGCATTAAGCATGAATATGATTTTATCATGTTTATTGCAATACGGCTATTCATTTATAGTTAGAGAATAATTGTTGTTCTGTTTACATGAATAAAACCTTCAATGGTCATACACCCAAGGTGAATAGTTTATTGAATCTCGATCATAGTGATACACATATTCATAATATTGAAGCCAAAAGATGCAAAGTTAATAATGATAGTGCAACTTATTTGTAGCACTGCCGTTTAGGTCATATTGGTGTAAAGCGCATGAAAAAAATCCATACTGATGGGCTTTTGGAATCACTTGATTATGAATCAGTTGATGCTTGCGAACCATGCCTCATGGGCAAGATGACTAAGACTTTGTTCTCTGAAACAATGGAGCGAGAAACAAACTTGTTGGAAATAATACATACTGATGTATGCAGTCCGATGAGTGTTGAGGCTCGCGACAGGTATCGTTATTTTCTGACCTTCACGGATGATTTGAGTAAGATATGGGTATATCTTCTTGATGAAACATAAATCTGAAACATTTGAAAAGTTCAAACAATTTCAGAGTGAAGTGGAAAATCATCGTAACAAGAAAATAAAGTTTCTACAATCTGATCGTGGAGGAGAATATTTGAGTTATGAGTTTGGTCTTCATTTGAAACAATGCGGAATAGTTTCGCAACTCACGCCACCTGGAACACCACAGCGTAATGGTGTGTCTGAACATCGTAACCGTACTTTATTAGATATGGTGCAATCTATGATGTCTCTTATTGATTTACCACTATCATTTTGGGGTTATGCATTAGAGACAACTACATTCACGTTAAATAGGGAACCATCTAAATCCGTTGAGACGACGCCATATGAACTATGGTTTGGCAAGAAACCAAAGTTGTCATTTCTTAAAGTTTGGGGTTGCGATGCTTATGTGAAAAAGTTTCATCCTGATAAGTTCAAACCCAAATCGGAGAAATGTGTCTTCATAGGATACCCAAAGGAGACAGCTGGGTACACCTTCTATCACAGATTTTTAGGCAAGACATTCGTTGCTAAGAATGGATCCTTTCTAGAGAAGGAGTTTCTCTCGAAAGAAGTGAGTGGGAGGAAAGTGGAACTTGATGAGGTAACTGTACCTGCTCCCTTATTGGAAAGTAGTTCATCATATAAATCTGTTCATGTGACTCCTACACCAATTAGTGAGGAAGCTAATGATGATGATCATGTAACTTCAGATTAAGTTACTACTGAACCTCGTAGGTCAACCAGAGTGAGATCCGCACCAGAGTGGTACAGTAATCCTGTTCTGGATGTCATGTTACTTGACCATGAGGAACCTACGAACTATGAGGAAGCGATGATGAGCCTAGATTCCGCGAAATGGCTTGAGGCCATGAAATCTATGATGGGATCCATGTATGAGAACAAAGTATGGAGTTTGATTGACTTGCCCGATGATCGGTGAGTCATTAAGAATACATGGATCTTTAAGAGGGAGACGGATGCTGATAGTAGTGTTACTATCTACAAAGCTCGAATTGTCGCAAAATGTTTTCGACAAGTTCAAGGTGTTGACTACGATGAGATTTTCTCACTCATATCGATGCTTAAAAGTCTGTCCGAATCATGTTAGCAGTTGCCACATTTTATGAAATCTGGCAAATGGATGTTAAAACTGTATTCCTTCATGGATTTCTTAAAAGAAGAGTTGTATATGATGCAACCAGAAGGTTTTGTCGATCCTAAAGGTGCTAACAAAGTGAGCAAGCTCCAGCGATCCATCTATGGACTGGTGCAAGCATCTCGGAGTTGGAATATATGATTTGATAAAGTGATCAAATCATATGGTTTTATACAGACTTGCGGTGAAGCCTGTATTTACAAGAAAGTGAGTGGGAGCACTACAACATTTCTGATAAGTATATGTGAATGACATATTGTTGATCGGAAATAATGTAGAATTTTTTTGGAAAGCATAAAGAAGTGTTTGAAAAGAGTTTTTGAAAGAAAGACCTCGATGAAGCTGCTTACACATTGAGCATCAAGATCTATAGAGATAGATCAAGACACTTGATAAGTTTTTTCAATGAGTACATACCTTGACAAGATTTTGAAGTAGTTCAAAATGGAACATTCAAAGAAGGAGTTCTTGCCTGTGTTGCAAGGTGTGAAGTTGAGTAAAGACTCAAAAGCCGACCATAGCAGAAAATAGAAAGAGAATCAAAAGTCATTCCCTATGCCGTAGTCATAGGTTATATAAAGTATGCTATGTTGTTTACCAGTCCTATTGTATACCTTAGCATCTCTCTGGCAAGGGAGTACAATAGTGATTTAGGAGTAGATCACTGGACAACGGTCAAAATTATCCTTAGAGGACTAAGGAAATATTTCTCGGTTATGGAGGTGATAAAAAGAGTTCGTCATAAAGAGTTACATCGATGCAAGCTTTGTACATCGATCTAGATGACTCTAAGTCTCGATCTGGATACATATTGAAAGTGGGAGCAATTAGCTAGAGTAGCTCCGTGCGGAGCATTGTAGACATAGAAATTTGCAAAATACATACGGATCTGAATGTTACAGACCCGTAGGCTAAACTTCTCTCACAAGCAAAACATGATCACTCTTTGGGTGTTAATCACATAGCGATGTGAACTAGATTATTGACTCTAGTAAACCCTTTGGGTATTAGTCACATGGAGATGTGAACTAATCACATAAAGATGTAAACTAGATTATTGACTCTAGTGCAAGTGGGAGACTGAAGGAAATATGCCCTAGAGGCAATAATAAAGTTATTATTTATTTCCTTATATCATGATAAATGTTTATTATTCATGCTAGAATTGTATTAACCGGAAACTTAGTACATGTGTGAATACATAGACAAACAAAGTGTCACTAGTATGCCTCTACTTGACTAGCTCGTTGAATCAAGGATGGTTAAGTTTCCTAGCCATAGACACGAGTTGTCATTTAATTAATGGGATCACGTCTTTAGAGAATGATGTGATTTACTTGACCCATTCCGTTAGCTTAGCATGATGATCGTTTAGTTTGTTGCTACTGCTTTCTTCATGACTTATACATGTTCCTCTGACTATGAGATTATGCAACTCCCAAATACCGGAGGAACACTTCGTGTGCTACCAAACATCACAACGTAATTGGGTGATTATAAAGGTGCTCTACAGGTGTCTACGATGGTACTTGTTGAGTTGGCCTAGATTGAGATTAGGATATGTCACTTCGATTGTCGGAGAGGTATCTCTGGGCCCTCTCGGTAATGCACATCACTATAAGCCTTGCAAACAATGCAACTAATGAGTTAGTTGCGGGATGATGCATTACTGAAACGAGTAAAGAGACTTGCAGGTAACGAGATTGAACTAGGTATTGAGATACCGACGATCGAATCTCGGGCAAGTAACATACCAATGACAAAGGGAACAACGTATGTTGTTATGCGGTTTGACCGATAAAGATCTTCGTAGAATATGTAGGAGCCAATATGAACATCTAGGTTCCGCTATTGGTTATTGACCGAAGACGTGTCTCGGTCATGTCTACATAGTTCTCGAACCCGTAGGGTCTGCACGCTTAACGTTCGGTGACGATCGGTATTATGAGTTTATGTGATTTGATGTACCGAAGTTAGTTTGGAGTCTCATATGAGATCGGGGACATGACCAGGAGTCTCAAAATGGTCGAGACGTAAAGATCAATATATTGGACGACTATATTCGGACATCAGAAAGGTTACGAGTGATTCGGGTATTTTTCGGAGTACCGGGGAGTTACGGGAATACGGGGAAGAAGTATTGGGCCTCATGGGCCAAGTGGTGGAAGAGAGGAGGCAGGGCGCGCGGCCCCCTAGCCCAAACCAAATTGTACTAGGGGGGCGGCCCCCCTTTCCTCCTTTCCTCCCTCTCCTTCCTTCTTCCCTTCCCCTTCCTTTCCTCCTCCTTGTAGGAGTAGGAAAGGGGAGTCTTACTCCTACTAGGAGGAGGAGTCCTCCTGTCGCGCCCTAGGAGGGCCGGCTGGTTGCTACGTCTTGAGCTTGCGTTGGTTTTCCCCGAAGAGGAAGGGATGATGCAGCAGAGTACCGTAAGTATTTCCCTCAGTTTTTGAGAACCAAGGTATCAATCCAGTAGGAGGCCACACTCAAGTCCCTCGTACCTGCACAAAACGATAGCTACTCGCAACCAACGCGATTAAGTGTTGTCAAGCCCTTCACGGTCACTTACGAGAGTGAGATCTGATAGATAGAATATTTTTGGTATTTTTGGTATAAAGATGCGAAGTAAAAAGTAAAGACAAATCCTAATCTCGAAATACGGCAACCCAACATGTACCTTTGGAGACACCTGTAGAGCTCCTTTATAATCACCCAGTTACGTTGTGACGTTTGGTAGCACACAAAGTGTTCCTCCGGCAAACGGGAGTTGCATAATCTCATAGTCATAGGAACATGTATAAGTCATGAAGAAAGCAGTAGCAACATACTAAACGATCGGGTCCTAAGCTAATGGAATGGGTCATGTCAATCAGATCATTCAACTAATGATGTGATCCCGTTAATCAAATAACAACTCTTTGTCCATGGTTAGGAAACATAACCATCTTTGATTAACGAGCTAGTCAAGTAGAGGCATACTAGTGACACTCTGTTTGTCTATGTATTCACACATGTATTATGTTTCCGGTTAATACAATTCTAGCATGAATAATAAACATTTATCATGATATAAGGAAATAAATAATAACTTTATTATTGCCTCTAGGGCATATTTCCTTCGGTGGGTGTGCATCCAACTTGCCTACTCATGAGGACCTCGGGCATTTGAGGAAGCCCATCATCGGAATATACAAGCCAAGTTCTATAATGAAAATTCCCACTAGTATATGAAAGTGAAAGCATAGGAGACTCTCTCTATGAAGAACATGGTGCTACTTTGAAGCACGAGTGTGGTAAAAGGATAGTAACATTGCCCCTTCTCTCTTTATCTCTCATTTTCCCCTCTTTTTAAAACTTTTTGGGCCTTCTCTTTTTTTGCATTTGGGCTTCTTTGGCATCTTTTATTTTTCATAAAGTCCGGAGTCGCATCCCGACTTGTGGGGGAAATCATCATATCCATCATCCTTTCCTCACTGGGGCAATGCTCTAATAATGATGATCATCACACTTTTATTTACTTACAACTCAATATCTAGAACAAAGATATGACTCTATATGAATGCCTCCGGTGGTGTACCGGGATGCGCAATGATCTAGCGTAGCAATGATATCAAAAAACGGACAAGCCATGAAAACATCATGCTAGCTATCTTACGATCATGCAAAGCAATATGACAATAAATTCTCAAGTCATGTATATGATGATGAATGCCTCCGACGGTGTACCGGGATGTGCAATGATCTAGCATAGCAATGATATCAAAAAACGGACAAGCCATGAAAACATCATGCTAGCTATCTTACGATCATGCAAAGCAATATGACAATAAATGCTCAAGTCATGTATATGATGATGATGAAAGTTGCATGGCAATATATCTCGGAATGGCTATGGAAATGCCATGATAGGTAGGTATGGTGGCTGTTTTGAGGAAGATATAATGAGGTTTATGTGTGATAGAGCGTATCGTATCATAGGGTTTGGATGCACCGGCGAAGTTTGCACCAACTCTCGAGGTGAGAAAGGGCAATGCACGGTACCGAAGAGGCTAGCAATGATGGAAGGGTGAGAGTGCGTATAATCCATGGACTCACATTAGTCATAAAGAACTCATACACTTATTGCAAAAGTTTATTAGCCCTCGAAGCAAAGTACTACTACACATGCTCCTAGGGGGATAGATTGGTAGGAAAAGACCATCGCTTTTCCCCGACCGCCACACATAAGGAAGACAATCAATAAATACCTCATGCTCCGACTTTGTTACATAACGGTTCACCATACATGCATGCTACGTGAATCACAAACTCCAATACAAGTATTTCTACAATCCACAACTACCCACTAGCATGACTCCAATATCACCATCTTTATATCGCGAAACTATTGCAAGGAATCAAACATATCATACTCAGTGATCTACAAGTTTATGTAGGATTTTATGACTAACCATGTGAATGACCAATTCCTGTCATCTCTCTAAATAGATATAAGTGAAGCAAGAGAGTTTAATTATTTCTACAAAAGATATGCCCACGCTCTAACAAATATAAGTGAAGCAAAAGAGCATTCTACAAATGGCGGTTTTCTATGTAAAGAGAAACAGGAAATCCAAACTTCAAATGATATAAGTGAAGCACATGAAGCATTCTATAAAGCCATACTCAAAAGATTTAAGTGAAGTGCAATGAGCATTCTAT
This sequence comes from Triticum aestivum, assembly GCF_018294505.1. Lineage (NCBI taxonomy): Eukaryota > Viridiplantae > Streptophyta > Magnoliopsida > Poales > Poaceae > Triticum > Triticum aestivum. Next base: position 548,153,877 of record NC_057806.1, read on the forward strand.
AAATCAACCAAGGACTATCTCATACCAGCATGGTTCATAAAAGAAAAATGAAAACTAAATGCAAAAGACGCTCCAAGACTTGCACATAATGCATAAACGAAACGAATACGAAAACATACCGATACTTGTTGAAGAAAGAGGGGATGCCTTCCGGGGCATCCCCAAGCTTAGACGCTTGAGTCTCCTTAAATATTTACTTGGGGTGCCTCGGGCATCCCCAAGCTTGAGCTCTTTCCTCTCTTCCTTCTTCTCACATCGATACCTTCTCGATCATCGAACACTTCATCCACACAAAACTTCATCAGAAAACTCGGCAAGATCCGTTAGTATAATAAAGCAAATCACTACTCTAAGTACTGTAGCCAACCAATTCATATTTTGTCTTTGCATTGTATATACTGTAATATAGCTTTTCATGGCTTAATCCACTGATATAAATTGATAGATTCATCAAAACAAGTAAACTATGCATCAAAAACAGAATCTGTCAAAAACAGAACAGTCTGTAGCAATCTGAACATTCACCATACTTCTGGTAGCCCAAAAATTCTACAAAAATTAGGAAAAATAAAAAATGTGTACAGGAAGACAGTGCAAAAGGAATCACAACCAATTGACGTTCCAGGTAAAAATGTAAAATCGCGCAATACAGCCAAAGTTTCTGTCCTGCACCGTACAAACCAACAAGCATTGTAAACATCCTAAAGGCAAACATTGGCACATTATTTTTATAATACAATGGGATTGTACAAGGGGATAATTATTTTTATTTAAAAGTTTCTGTAATCAAGATTCACAAAGTTTTTGTGAGCATGAACAAAGTTCAAGGCTAGCTCCCACTTTAACAATGCTTATCTCTCTTACTTTCACTTTCCTTTTTGAAAAGTTTTGGGTTCCCCTCTTTATTTATTTTTTTGTTTTTAAACTATATGAAAGCACTCAACAGAAATAAATGACTCTCTAAAACTTCCAGGTTGTCTCCCTGGCAGCGCTTTCTTTAAAGCCATTAAGCTAGGCATATAGTGCTCAAGTAGTGAATCCACCCGGATCCCAAGGTATATCAAAGCCAATTTTAATTAACAATGATTTGTAATTTAGTAGTGAGCACGAAGTAACATATATCAAGCAATGACAAAGTCTAACTCTCTTCCTATGCATCGGCATGTCATAAAAGAACAATTCATGCACACATAGTAAAGGCCAATGCATAGTATAAGCAGTTTCTTGCAATTCTATCGTGTTGGAAATATAAAGAGGTGGAGATATAGTTCCTCTCTCATAATAATTGCAAGTAGGAGCAGCAAGCACATGCATATTACATTCATCAAAATTATCATGTGCAGCGGTAAAAGGCAACCCATCAATATAATCCTTAATAAACACAAACTTCTCCGATATAGTGTAGTTTGGAGAATTCAAAAAGATAATAGGACTATCATGCGTGGGTGCAATAGCAACAATTTCATGTTCAACATAAGGAACTATAGCAAGTTCATCTCCACAAGCATAATTCATATTGGCATCTTGGCCACAAGCATAGCAAGCATCATCAAAAAGGGATATTTCAAGAGAATCAACGGGATCATAGCAATCATCATAGCAATCATCCTTCGGTAAGCACGAAGGGGAATTAAACAGTGTATGAGTTGTAGAGTTACTCTCATTAGAAGGTGGGCACGGGTGATCAATCCGCTCTTCTTCCTTTTGTTCTTCGCTCTCTTCATCATCTTTTCATCCAATGCGCTCACAGTTTCATCAATTTCTTCTTCCATAGCTTCCTGCGAAATATTAGTCTCTTCTTGGACAGCGGAGACTTTCTCAATAAATGTATTAATATTGTAATTGTATTCATAATTTTTATAACAATATTTAAGTATAGAAAAATTCTCAGATCTATCACCAGCATCATAAAGATTTTTAAACTCTTTGAACATAGATTCAATTTCATAAGCACCCATAAAAGGAACGAATTCTTCTATTTGTTCCACATCATAGTAATCATACATACCATTAGCATAATAAGCCAAGGTTTTATCATCATTAAATTTGCATGAAAAGGGAAGGTGTAGAGCCTTCATCCTAGAGCAGCAAGTATTATCATATCTCACGCATACTTGCCTAGCATACCACTTCAATAAATGAATTTGATCCCATAATAGTTTCCCTTTTTCTGTCAAGCGATAATCCCTAAAGTATTCACGTTGATCCAACGTTACTCCCATTACATAGTTGAACGGGGTTTTCTCAGGATTATCAAAGTAGTACATAATATCTTTCACATAACCAACATCGAGGGTTTTAGGAGGTCCCCTATCTCCATGAGTAGCAAGTACACCTAATTTTTTTGGTATTTCGTGTTCCATATCCATAACTAAAGATAGAGAACAACTTAGAACAGCAAATAAAAATTACTCAGTGATAAAGCAAACAAGCACACACGAGAATATTCACCCCACGCTATGACTCCCCGGCAATGGTGCCAGAAAAAGGTCTTGATAACCCACAAGTATAGGGGATCGCAACAGTTTTCGATAAGTAAGAGTGTCGAACCCAATGAGGAGCTAAAGGTAGAACAAATATTCCCTCAAGTTCTATCGACCACCAATACAACTCTACGCACGCTTGATGTTCGCTTTACCTAGAACAAGTATGAAACTAGAAGTACTTTGTAGGTGTTGTTGGATAGGTTTGCAAGATAATAAAGATTACGAAAATAAAAAGCTAGGGGATGTTTAGATAAATGTCACGCCCTCGATGCGGCTATAGCTCCCACGTGTCGAGGCACGACTTAGAGACATAACCGCATGGAAAGCAATGTCGCAAGTTAGGCAATCATCACAACATCCCATGTAATATATAGAGAAAAAGGGGAGATACATAGTTGGCTTACACTCGCCATGTCACATCAAAGTACATAAATAACATACATCATTCAAACACTCATGGCCCGACTACGGCGCCAAAATAGAAGAAAACCAAACATGCGACACAGTCCCGATCAAACCCCAACTGGGCACCACTGCTGATCATCAGGAAAAGAGACATAGTAACGCTGAGAGTCCTCGTCGAACTCCCACTTGAGCTCGTACGCATCACCTGGAGCGGAATCACCTAGACCTGCATCCGGTGTAATAGTAATCTGTGAGCCACAGGGACTCAACAATCTCGCACCCTCGCGACCAAAACTATTTAAGCTTATAGGAAGGGGTAAGGCAAATATAAGTGGAGCTGCAGCAAGCGACTAGCACATATGGTGGCTAACTTAAACGCAAAAGAGGGCGAGCGAGAATCTAGAGAGAGCAACCTGCGCAATCATAACTCCAACACCATGTCCACTTCCCGGGCTCCGCCGAGAAGAGGCCATCATGGTAACACACTCAGTTGATTCATTTTAATTAAGTTTATGTTTAAGCTATCTACAACTAGACATTAACAAATTCCCATCTGCCCATAACCGCGGGCACGACTTTCGAAAGTTCAATCCCTGAAGGGGAGTCCCAACTTAGCCCATGACAAGCTCTCACGGTCAAAGAAGGAATAGACCTCCACCCGAGACATTTCGATCAGACTCGGTATCCCGATACAACAAGACATTTCAACAGGTTAAAACAAGACCAGCAACACCGCCTGAATGTGCCGATAAATCCCGATAGGAGCTGCACATATCTTGTTCTCAGGGCACACTCAGATAGGTCAAGCTACGAGTAAAACCAACCCTCGAGTTTCCCCGAGGTGGCCCCGCAGGCTGTCTGGTTCGGAC
>NC_057806.1:548157874-548160163 GCF_018294505.1 Triticum aestivum
GGGCTCCAGAAACCCAAGGGAAAAAGAGGCTAGGTGGCAAATGGTAAAACCAAGGTTGGGCATTGCTGGAAAAGCTTTAATCAAGGCGAACTATCAAGGGGTTCCCATTATACCCAATCGCGTGAGGAACGCAAAATCCGGGAACATAACACCGATATGACGGAAACTAGGGCGGCAAGAGTGGAACAAAACACTAGGCAAGAGGCCGGGCCTTCCACCCTTTACCAAGTATATAGATGCATTAAGATAACATAGCAATATAATGATATCCCAACAAGTAAATAAATGTTCCAACAAGGAACGGCTCCAATCTTCACCTGCAACTAGCAACGCTATAAGAGGGGCTGAGCAAAGCGGTAATATAGCCAATCAACAGTTTGCTAGGACATGGTGGGTTAGAGGTTTGACATGGCAATTGGGAGGCTGACAAGCAAATGGTAGGCATCGTAGCATTGGCATAGCAAAAGAGCGAGCAAACTAGCATAGCAAAGATAGTAGTGATTTCGAGGGTATGATCATCTTGCCTGCAAAGCTGTCAGAGTTGACTGGATCCTCAAAAGCAAACTCAACGGGCTCCTCGTTAGCGAACTCATCTCCCGGCTCTACCCAAACAAGACAAACAAGCAACAAGGATACAATCAACCACGTGCAAACTCAAACAATAAGATGCAATGATGGGATGCTATGCGGGATGCGATGCGGGATGCATATACAAGATATGACAGGAAATGCATGAACCTGGCCTCAACTTGGAAAACCAAGTGTGCCATTGGAAAGATGAGATGAAATCGCTTGAAAACGATATAAAGAACGCCGGGATCGGAGTTACGTTTTGGAAATGGCAAGCGATTCAAAATTGACACCGGTCTGCAATTTACAGCAAGTAGGCCTCTAAATGCAACGAAATGAACATGCTACATCACTCAAACATGACATCAAAATACATGGCAGGTAAGCATTCAAGATGCTTAACAAAAGACTAGCACTGAGCCACGACCAATTCATCCATTATGAGGTTCAAACAAGCATGACAAAAACGCAAATGGTAAACAGATCTCGGACTTGGTGAAATTAACACTTGTCTGAAATTTCAGATCATGAAGCCCTCTTCGGAGCAACAAAACAACATGCTACAGGATCTGAACATGACAAGGTAAGACATGTCATGGAGCTACTCAACAAGCTTAACAAAAGACCCTTAGTGACCTTGAGCCAAAAGGGAACGGAAAATATACTAACAAGCACACAAACATAGCTAAAACATAATCAGTTTTCAGACTTAGTGAAAACTGAGACATGCTGAAATATAACTCACGAAGGCATGTAAACGAGCTCGATGCACTCACTACGATGCAAGTCATGGCAAGGCAAGCATACATCCATTAAGAAGGCACAAAATGCAAGCTAGACATGGCAAGAACAATGGCATAGCATGCACGGATCGACTACAACATCACCAGCAAAATTGCAAACGAGTTGACAATCTGCCCAGATTCACCACGAAGCAAAAGTAGAGCTCGATTGACTCAAACTAGGGTGCTGCATAATTGCAAACAAAGACATGGATGGATAGAGCACTATAATATTAACTAAACTCCTTTACTGATCATCCTCAAAAGAGGCACGGATCACTAGGAAACAGCATGAACATATGGCATCATGAACTAAACAATCCCAGACTTAGTGAAAACTACGAAGTCCCTGAAAACAGATTTACCGGGTGCCTCACTTTGCAAGCTTGCACAAATCACCACACACATCACAAAAACGCATGGGTTGCACCTCTGGAAATATAACAAAATTCTTAACAAAACATATGTAGGACTCACAGACATAGCATGCACACAATAATCATGGCAAAAATGACAAAAGTCTAAGATGAACTAGCAGATCTGACAATTAACTCACGAAGCCCTCTTCTAACAGCATTTCGGGCATCAAGATGAACACAAATGAAAATGATGCAATGGAATGAAATGATGTACTCATCGAGACGAACATTTTGATATACTATATGTCCAAATCAGTGCCACGGATGCGGAGATATCACTGGTCAAAGATAGCATAAAAAAATTAACGGAGATAGGCAAAAGTCAACCCTCGCTAGGGTTACTGTAGCAACCAGATCTGGATCGGCGCACACGGACTTCGAGGCATGCCAGAGTTGAGCTCCTGTTCGCCGGAATCGACGGGGATCGCCGGAGTGGAGAGGAGAGGCCGGGGCCGGGCCGGATCCGGCGAGGCCGAGGCGAGGGGCGGCGGCGTCGCGGCGGCCGGCGATGAGGCGAG
>NC_057806.1:548160453-548169986 GCF_018294505.1 Triticum aestivum
CGGGGAAGACGGGCCGCGGGGGCCGGCTTCGGGCTCCCTGGCCCGCGGCGGCGGCGAGGTGGCGGTGCCACGTGGCGGGAGGAGAGAGGCTGGGGGGAGCGGGGCGGACGTGTCCGGCCCGGGTTGGACACGTCCGGCGGCTGGATCTGAGATTTTTAGGGTTAGGGGAAGAATGAACCGCGAATTTTTGGAGGGGGGTGTATATATAGGCATAGGAGGAGCTAGGAGAGTCCAAATGAGGTGCGGTTTTCGGCCACGCGATCGTGATCGAACGCTCTAGGTGATGGAGCAGAGTTTGGTGGGTTTTGGGCCAAATTGGAGGGGTGTTGGGCTGCAACACACACGAGGCCTTTTCGGTCCCTCGGTTAACCGTTGGAGTATCAAACGAAGTCCAAACGACGCGAAACTTGACAGGCGGTCTACCGGTAGTAAACCAAGGCCGCTTGGCAAGTCTTGGTCCAATCCGGAAATGTTAATCCCCACACACGAAAGAAAGGTAGAATTGACCACCGGAGGAGAACGAAGCGCCGGAATGCAAAACGGACAACGGGGAAAATGCTCGAACGCATGAGATGAACACGTATGCAAATGCCATGCACATGATGACATGATATGAGATGCATGACAACGAAAACAGCACATGGAGACAAAGACCCGAACCCGAGAAAATAAATATCACTTAACGCAGGAAACGGCAAGAGTTGGAGTACAAATTGGGAAATTTATATCCGGGGCGTTACAACACTCCACCACTACAAAAGGATCTCGTCCCGAGATCTAGGACTGAAAGAACGCTGGGTACTCAGAACGGAGGTGATCCTCGCGTTCCCAGGTAGCTTCACGGTCGGAATGGTGTGACCACTTGACTTTGAGAAATTTGATTGACTTGTTGCGAGTCTTGCATTCAGTCTCTTCAAGAATAGCAACTGGGTGCTCATGATAAGAGAGATCTTCTTGGAGCTCAATGTCCTCGAAGTTGACTGTGCGGTCAGGAGTCTTGAAGCACTTTCGAAGCTGAGAGACATGAAACACATCATGAACATTTGCAAAGTTTGAAGGAAGCTCGAGTTGATAGGCGAGGTCGCCTCTCTTGCTGACAATCTTGAAAGGTCCCACGTATCTAGGGGCAAGCTTCCCTTTGATACCGAAGCGACGAGTACCTTTGAGGAGAGACGCGGAGGTAAACATGGTCTCCGATCTCAAAAGCCAAATCACGGTGCTTACTATCATAGTAGCTCTTCTGGCGGGATTGGGCTGCTTTGAGGTTATCACAAATGACTTTGCACATTTCTTCTGCCTCTATGATTAAGTCATTACCGAGCAGCTGACGTTCACCGGTTTCAGACCAGTTGAGAGGGGTACGACACTTCCTGCCATACAGAATTTCAAATGGGGCCTTGCCCGAACTTGCTTGAAAACTGTTGTTGTAGGAGAATTCAGCATAAGGAAGACAATCCTCCCACTTCATGCTGAAGGAGATCACACAAGCCCTGAGCATATCTTCAAGAATCTGGTTGACACGCTCGACTTGACCGCTTGTTTGAGGATGGAAAGCAGTGCTGAAACGGATGTTGGTGCCCATGGCCTTCTGAAAAGAATCCCAAAACTTGGAGGTAAAGATGCTGCCACGGTCTGAAGAGATCACTTGAGGAATACCGTGCAGAGAGACAATTCGAGAGGTATAGAGTTCTACCAATTGAGCTGCAGTGATCGACTCTTTGATAGGCAGAAAGTGAGCCACTTTGGTGAGCTTATCGATGACAATGAATATAGCATCATTGCCACGCTTGGACTTTGGAAACCCAGTCACAAAGTCCATTTCAATGTGGTCAAACTTCCATTCTGGAATGGCAAGAGGTTGGAGGAGACCTGCTGGCCTTTGGTGTTCTGCCTTCACTCTTCTGCAGACATCACATTCATTCACGAATTGAGCGATCTCGCGCTTCATTCGAGTCCACCAATAAGCTTGCTTGAGGTCCTGATACATCTTCGTGCTCCCAGGGTGGATGGAGAGGAGAGAATTGTGAGCCTCGTTCATGATCACTTTACGGAGGTCACCTTTGGGTACAACAATTCGATCCTCAAAAAAGAGAGTGTCCTTGTCATCAAGGCGGTAGCACTTGTACTTGGACTGACTCTTAGCAATCCCAATCTTCACCTTTTTCACCATAGCATCAAGAAGCTGGGCTTGGCGAATCTGGTCTTCTAAGGTAGGAGAGACTTGAAGGTTGGCGAGGAAACCTTGAGGAACAACTTGCAGATTCAGTTTGCGGAAAGCTTCACAAAGCTCGGGTTGATAAGGCTTAAGAATCAGACTGTTGCAATACGCTTTCCTGCTCAAAGTGCCAGCAATCACATTGGCCTTGCCTAGAGTATACTCAATACTCATATTATACTCTTGAATCATTTCAACCCATCGAGTTTGCCTGAGGTTAAGATTAGGCTGAGTGAAGATGTACTTGAGACTCTTGTGATCAGTGAAAATGTCCACTTTTCTTCCCAATAGAAGATGTCTCCAAGTCAACAGAGCATGCACAACTGTCGCCAACTCGAGATCATGAGTGGGGTAGTTCTTCTCATTAGGCTTCAACTGGTGAGAGGTATAAGCAACAACTTTCTTCTCTTGCATCAACACTGCGCCAAGACCTTGGAGAGAGGCATCACAAAAGACCTCGTACGGCTTGTATTCATCAGGCGGAGTCAAAACTGGAGCAATGATCAACTTCTCTTTCAAAGTGTTGAAAGCAATATCACACTCCGGAGACCAAACGTACTTGACGTGCTTCTGAAGAAGATTTGAGAGAGGCTTCGCGATCTTAGAAAAGTTTTCAACGAATCTTCGCCAATAGCTCGCGAGACCGAGGAAACTTCGGAGTTGCTTCACATTCTAAGGAGGTTCCCAATTCACAATTGCAGACACCTTCTCAGGATTCACGGCAATGCCCTTGGCAGAGATGATATGACCAAGATAAAGAACCTCATCGAGCCAAAATTCACACTTGGAGAACTTGGCATAGAACTGATGTTCCCTGAGCTTATCGAGAACCAAACACAAGTGTTTGGCATGATCTTCCTTGTTCTTGGAGAAAACCACAATGTCGTCGAGATAGACCAAAACGAAGTCATTGGTGTAGGCGTTGAAAATGAAGTTCATCATGCGAGAGAACATCGGAGGAGCGTTGACACGACCAAAAGACATGACAGTGTATTCATATGAACCAAAGCTTGTCCTGAAAGCCGTCTTGGGAATATCTTGCTCACGGATTCGAATCTGATGATAACCCATACGGAGATCAAGCTTGGAGAATACTTGAGCACCTTTGAGTTGTTTGAACAGCTCATTGATGTTGGGAAGTGGGTATTTGTTCTTGATGGTCTTCTTGTTCAATGGACGGTAGTCAACACAAAGTCGGTCCGATCCATCCTTCTTCTTCACAAAAAGAACACCATAGCCCCACGGAGAAGAACTAGGCCGGATGAGACCCATTCTCTCTTGCTCATCGAGTTGCTTCTTCAGCTCCTTCAACTCTTCAGGTCCGAGCTTGTAAGGACACTTGCACATAGGTTCCGTACCGGGCTCAAGATCAATAACGAAATCAACTGGCCGGTGCGGAGGCATTCCTGGAAGCTCTTCTGGAAAGACGTCTTGATATTCGCAAACGACTGGAATTTGCGAGATAGCATCCAGTTCACCCCTCTCATTGAGAGAAAATAGACGGATGGTATCATCACGAGCGGCAAAGACAATTACATCCTCAGACGAATGAGTGAATTGAATCTACCTGGCTGCACAATCAAGCTGAGCCTTGTGCTTAGAAAGCCAATCCATTCCGAGAATAAGATCAATATCCGAGTTACCAAGAACCATTGGGGAAGAAAGGAACTTGTAGTCGCCCAAAGTGATAGTAACATCTGGCACCTCCAGACTTGCACTCAAACGTTTGCCGGGAGAAACGATATCCATTTGTTTACCCAAATGAGAAGAAATGAACTCATGCTTGGTAAAAAATGGCTTTGACATGAAACAATGCGATGCACCAGTATCAAAAAGAACTCTTGCAGGAATATCATTAACAGGAAGGTTACCCATGATGACATCTGATGAATCCTCTGCTTGAGCTGCATTCACCATATTGACCTTGGCGTGCTTGGGGTTATGCTTGACCACTGCTGTACTTGCCGATCTGACAGGAGGAGGAGGAGGAGGAGGAGGAAGACGCCTCTGGTTGAAACACTTGTTGGCATAGTGACCCTTTTCTTGGCACTTGTTGCACGTGACCTCTGAGAGCGGACGGTGGTACGGAGCACTCGGTCTTGGAGGTTGAGACGAAGACTTGTTCTGAAAGCCAGGGTTAGGTGGGTGGGAAGAACCACTGCCACCTTTGCTCTTCTGCTGATACGGCTGACGGAACGGAGGAGGAGGAAGCCAATACTTCTGCTGCTTGGCCACTTGAGTAGAGGAAGAAGGAGTAGCATCTCTGGCTCGCTTCTTGGAAGCATCACACCTCAACTGAGCAGCCTCTTGCTTCAGTGCCATGTTGTAGAACTCATCGTATCTCAACGACTCAAAGAGGACAAGAGCGAGCTGGATTTCTTCTCTGAGACCACCCCTGAACTGGTATATCATGCTCTTCTCATCAGGTACGTCCTGCTTGGCAAAGCGGGCGAGCTTCTGGAACAACTTGTTGTAATCATAGACAGACAAAGAGCCTTGCTTCAGATTGCGGAATTCCTGACGCTTACTTTCAACCACACTTTGAGGAATGTGATGAGCTCGGAAATCTCGACGGAAATCATCCCAAGTGATCAGACGTCCACCTCTGGAATCCTTGTACTGCTAGAACCATTCTGCAGCTTGATCTTTGAGTTGGAAGGAAGCGAACTTGACGAAATCTTCAGGCCTGACATTGCTGCACTCAAAATGCTTACACAGATCCACAAGCCAATCGTCAGCATCGGAAGCCTCAACACAATTGCTGAACGTCTTTGGCCCATTAGCAAAGAACTGGTTCAGTGTAGCAAAATGATTCTGATTGCTGCCTTGATTCCCTTGACTGCCTTGATTGCGCTCTTGGAGAATTTGCATGATCAACTGTGTGTTTGCATTGATTGCGGCCATCACAGTTTGCCATGCCTCTGGAGGAGGTGGAGGTGGTGGCGGATCTTGATTCTGGTTCTGACTGGTGCTCTTAGCGGGAGCCATCCTGAAGAGGTTGACCACCGTTAGCACATAGACAGATAAATGAAGCTGAAACCAACGGAATGAAAAATTGCAACATAAAGTCTTCACATCCGAACAAAATGAACGAATGCATTTCTCTTGAAGTGGTCACATATCCATAAATTGCGAAGCCACGTAGAATGAAGGTAGATAAATAAATCAAGAAGGTACGGATGAAGAACGAATAATCGGTAAGAAATCCCAATCTCAAACCAATATCCGTGGAAGAAGAACTAGAGCTATGAGAATTCCCACCTATGAAACTCCCAAAACTTTCTGGTTATGCAATCAGGTGTTGGGGATACAGGGGAAGCATAATATCTCACCCAAACTAGCAATTCCTACATCCAGCTGTATCCATCCTTCAACACATAACCAAGAAACCTTCGGAAACCATCTACCTCAACCTTCGAAAAGCATCCATTATACAAGTTATGGCGATACTCCCGAACCCCCGCCCCAGTACTGGGTGGCGTCGAGGTTATCTCACCAACGAACTGCATAAAAGAGATTTTCGATGTCGGCGAAAATATCTCAAGTATTCCAGAATTGCAACGATAAAATTATGATGACAACACCTCAGAGCTCAACTCCCCGGGACACTTCCACTAAACCCTTGACAGGAGGCACCAAGACAATGTTCTCATCATAAAACCATCGGAACGATTCCAAGATACTCGCGTGATCCTAAATTTTTTTTTAGTGAAATTTAAGAAGAGAAGAGTCAAAACTCTATGTCAGGATGCCTTACCAGAGCGATGAGGAGACTGGGAAGTAAAAAGAATTCCTAAACTCTCCGATATATAATTCCTAAATGACTCAAAACATTTTTCTAGACACAACTCGGCTGCTAAAAACGCTCAAGCAATGGGGCTCCTAAGGTCGGGGAAGGCTCTGATTACCAACTTGTCACGCCCTCGATGCGGCTATAGCTCCCACGTGTCGAGGCACGACTTAGAGACATAACCGCATGGAAAGCGATGTCGCAAGTTAGGCAATCATCACAACATCCCATGTAATATATAGAGCAAAAGGGGAGATACATAGTTGGCTTACACTCGCCACGTCACATCAAAGTACATAAATAACATACATCATTCAAACACTCATGGCCCGACTACGACACCAAAATAGAAGAAAACCCAACATGCGACACGGTCCCGATCAAACCCCAACTGGGCACCACTACTGATCATCAGGAAAAGAGACATAGTAACACTGAGAGTCCTCGTCGAACTCCCACTTGAGCTCGTATGCATCACCTGGAGCAGAATCACCTGGACCTGCATCTGGTGTAATAGTAATCTGTGAGCCACAGGGACTCAGCAATCTCGCACCCTCGCGACCAAAACTATTTAAGCTTATAGGAAGGGGTAAGGCAAATATAAGTGGAGCTGCAGCAAGCGACTAGCACATATGGTGGCTAACTTAAACGCAAAAGAGAGCGAGAAGAGGAGGCGAAGCGTGAGCGAGAATCTAGAGAGAGCAACCTGCGCAATCATAACTCCAACACCGTGTCCACTTCCCGGGATCCGCCGAGAAGAGGCCATCACGGTAACACACTCAGTTGATTCATTTTAATTAAGTTTATGTTTAAGTTATCTACAACCGGACATTAACAAATTCCCATCTGCCCATAACCGCGGGCACGGCTTTCGAAAGTTCAATCCCTGCAGGGGAGTCCCAACTTAGCCCATGACAAGCTCTCACGGTCAATGAAGGAATAGACCTCCACCCGAGACATTTCGATCAGACTCGGTATCCCGGTACAACAAGACATTTCGACAGGTTAAAACAAGACCAGCAACACCGCCCGAATGTGCCGACAAATCCCGATAGGAGCTGCACATATCTCGTTCTCAGGGCACACTCAGATAGGTCAAGCTACGAGTAAAACCAACCCTCGAGTTTCCCCGAGGTGGCCCCGCAGGCTGCCTGGTTCAGACCAACACTCAGAGGAGCACTGGCCCAGGGGGGTTTAAATAAGATGACCCTCGGGCTCCGGAAACCCAAGGGAAAAGGAGGCTAGGTGGCAAATGGTAAAACCAAGGTTGGGCATCGCTGTAAAAGCTTTAATCAAGGCGAACTATCAAGGGGTTCCCATTATAACCCAACCGCGTGAGGAACGCAAAATTCGGGAACATAACACCGATATGACGGAAACTAGGGCGGCAAGAGTGGAACAAAACACTAGGCAAGAGGCCGAGCCTTCCACCCTTTACCAAGTATATAGATGCATTAAGATAACATAGCAATATAATGATATCCCAACAAGTAAATAAATGTTCCAACAAGGAACGGCTCCAATCTTCACCTGCAACTAGCAACGCTATAAGAGGGGCTGAGCAAAGCGGTAATATAGCCAATCAACGGTTTGCTAGGACATGGTGGGTTAGAGGTTTGACATGGCAATTGGGAGGCTGATAAGCAAATGGTAGGCATCGTAGCATTGGCATAGCAAAAGAGCGAGCAAACTAGCATAACAAAGATAGTAGTGATTTTGAGGGTATGATCATCTTGCCTGCAAAGCTGTCAGAGTTGACTGGATCCTCAAAAGCAAACTCAACGGGCTCCTCGTTAGCGAACTCGTCTCCGGGCTCTACCCAAACAAGACAAACAAGCAACAAGGATACAATCAACCACGTGCAAACTCAAACAATAAGATGCAATGATGGGATGCTATGCGGGATGCGATGCGGGATGCATATGCAAGATATGACAGGAAATGCATGAACCTGGCCTCAACTTGGAAAACCAAGTGTGCCACTGGAAAGATGAGATGAAATCGCTTGAAAACGATATAAAGAACGCCGGGATCGGAGTTACGGTTTGGAAATGGCAAGCGATTCAAAATTGACACCGGTCTGCAATTTACAGCAAGTAGGCCTCTAAATGCAACGAAATGAACATGCTACATCACTCAAACATGACATCAAAATACATGGCAGGTAAGCATTCAAGATGCTTAACAAAAGACTAGCACTGAGCCACGGCCAATTCATCCATTATGAGGTTCAAACAAGCATGACAAAAACGCAAATGGTAAACAGATCTCGGACTTGGTGAAATTAACACTTGTCTGAAATTTCAGATCATGAAGCCCTCTTCGGAGCAACAAAACAACATGCTACAGGATCTGAACATGACAAGGTAAGACATGTCATGGAGCTACTCAACAAGCTTAACAAAAGACCCTTAGTGACCTTGAGCCAAAAGGGAACGGAAAATATACTAACAAGCACACGAACATAGCTAAAACATAATCAGTTTTCAGACTTAGTGAAAACTGAGACATGCTGAAATATAACTCACGAAGGCATGTAAACGAGCTTGATGCACTCACTACGGTGCAAGTCATGACAAGGCAAGCATACATCCATTAAGAAGGCACAAAATGCAAGCTAGACATGGCAAGAACAATGGCATAGCATGCACGGATCGACTACAACATCACCGGCAAAATTGCAAACGAGTTGACAATCTACCCAGATTCACCACGAAGCGAAAGTAGAGCTCGATTGGCTCAAGCTAGGTTGCTCCATAATTGCAAACAAAGACATGGATGGATAGAGAACTACAAAATTAACAAAACTCCTTTACTGATCATCCTCAAAAGAGGCACGGATCACTAGGAAACAGCATGAACATATGGCATCATGAACTAAACAATCCCAGACTTAGTGAAAACTACTGAGTCCCTGAAAACAGATTTACTGGGTGCCTCACTTTGCAAGCTTGCACAAATCACCACACACATCAGAAAAACGCATGGGTTGCACCTCTGGAAAGATAACAAAATCCTTAACAAAACATATGTAGGACTCACAGGCATAGCATGCACACAATAATCATGGCAAAAATGACAAAAGTCTAAGATGAACTAGCAGATCTGACAATTAACTCATGAAGCCCTCTTCTAACGGCATTTCGGGCATCAAGATGAACTCAAATGAAAATGATGCAATGTAATGAAATGATGTAATCATCGAGACGAACATTTTGATATACTATATGTCCAAATCAGAGCCACGGATGCGGAGATATCGCTAGTCAAAGATAGCATAAAAAAATTAACGGAGAGAGAGGCAAAAGTCAACCCTCGCTAGGGTTACTGTAGCAACCAGATCTGGATCGGCGCGCACGGACTTCGAGGCACGCCGGAGTTGAGCTCCTGTTCACCGGAATCGACGAGGATCGCCGGAGTGGAGAGGAGAGGCCGGGGCCGGGCCGGATCCGGCGAGGCCGAGGCGAGGGGCGGCGGCGTCGCGGCGGCCGGTGACAAGGCGAGGTGGCGGCGGGGTCACGGCGGCCG
>NC_057806.1:548170398-548178983 GCF_018294505.1 Triticum aestivum
GGCCCGTGGCGGCGGCGAGGTGGAGGTGCCACGTGGCGGGAGGAGAGAGGCTGGGGGAGCGGGGCGGACGTGTCCGGCCCGGGTTGGACACGTCCGGCGGCTGGATCTGAGATTTTTAGGGTTAGGGGAAGAATGAACCGCGAATTTTTGGAGGGGGGTGTATATATAGGCATAGGGGGAGCTAGGAGATTCCAAATGAGGTGCGGTTTTCGGCCACGCGATCGTGATCGAACGCTCTAGGTGATGGAGCAGAGTTTGGTGGGTTTTGGGCCAAATTGGAGGGGTGTTGGGCTGCAACACACACGAGGCCTTTTCGGTCCCTCGGTTAACCGTTGGAGTATCAAACGAAGTCCAAACGACACGAAACTTGACAGGCGGTCTACCGGTAGTAAACCAAGGCCGCTTGGCAAGTATCGGTCCAATCCGGAAATGTTTAATCCCCACACATGAAAGAAAGGTAGAATTGACCACCGGAGGAGAACGAAGCGCCGGAATGCAAAACGGACAACGGGGAAAATGCTCGAACGCATTAGATGAACACGTATGCAAATGCCATGCACATGATGACATGATATGAGATGCATGACAACGAAAACAACACACGGAGACAAAGACCTAAACCCGAGAAAATAAATATCACTTAACGCCGTAAACGGCAAGAGTTGGAGTACAAATTGGGAAAGTTATATCCGGGGCGTTACAATAAAGACACAACTAAATTAGTTTTAGTAAAGAGTGTTTTGTTATGAGAAAGTTATTTGTCCCTAGGCAATCGATAACTAGACCGGTAATCATTATTGCAGTTTCATATGAGGGAGAGGCATAAGCTAACATACTTCCTCTACTTGGATCATATGCACTTATGATTGTAACTCTAGCAAGCATCCGCAACTACTAAAGATCATTAAGGTAAAACCCAACCATAGCATTAAAGTATCAAGTCCTCTTTATCCCATACGCAACAACCCCCTTACTCGGGTTTGTGTTTCAGTCACTCACGCAACCCACTATAAGCGAATCATGAACGTATTGCAACACCCTACAGCGGGGATCCCTCACGCTTGCGCGACACTGAGAGCACCATAGGACAGCACCAATAATAAAACATGCAACTCAAACCAATCATGATCATCAAATAATCATTAGGACAAAACAGATCTACTCAAACATCATAGGATAGCCATACATTATTGGGAAATAGTATATAGCGTTGAGCACCATGTTTAAGTAGAGATTACAACGGGTAAGAGAGAGGTTACACCGCTGCATAGAGGGGGGAAGAGTTGGTGATGATGGCGGTGAAGTTGTGGATGAAGATTGCGGTGATGATGATGGCCCCCGGTGGCACTCCGGTGCCACCGAAAGCGAGGGGGAGAGAGCCCCCTCCTTCTTATTCTTCCTTGACCTCCTCCCTAGATGGGAGAAGGGTTTCCCCTCTGGTCCATGGCCTCCATGGCGTGGGAGGGGCGAGAGCCCCTCCGAGATTGCATATGTCTCTCTGTCTGTCTCTGTTTCTGCGTTCCGGAATTCTGCCCTGGCACCGTTTCCTTTATATCTGGAGATCCATAACTCTGGTTGGATTGAAACCTTTGCCCAGATCGTTTTCCAAAAATTAGCTTTCTTGCGGCCAAAGAAGGGCATCAAACGCCTTACGGGTGGCCCACGAGGGTGGGGGGCACGCCCACTTTAAGTGGGCGTGGGCCCCTATCTCGTGGCCACCTCGGGCATCGTTTCGCGTTGATTCTTCCTCCCAAAAATCACAAAGATTCCAAAATAATTCTCCCATTTGGACTCCGTTTGATATGGGGTTTCTACGAAACATAAAACATGCAACAGACATGAACTGGCACTGGGCACTGGATCAATATGTTAGTCCCAAAAAATAGTATAAAAAGTTGCCAAAAGTATATGTAAGTTGAATAATATTGGAATGGAACAATCAAAAATTATAGATACGACAGAGACGTATCACTCCCCGAGCTGGATACTCATTCATGAGAGGACACCGCCCTAGCCCTGAATCCAGAATCAGGCCGCATACCGAACCCACAGGGCAACATCCCGGAGCCCGAACTTCCAAGATCGGAAACTCCCCTGCCCCAGGATCACAGATTGGGTCAAGGTCTAGACTTAAATCCACCCACCCACCCAGGTACAAACAATCTTTCCCACATTAGACAAGCGCCCCAAGAGACAGTACATCACCATTGGGCCAGATTCCTCCTTGTAATGACCAAGGTCAAGGACTGTTGTGAGGAAGACACAATTTCGCTCTTTTGCAACAATTGCACGGACAAGTGAGTCCTCAACACCATAAGTCGCCGTGACATAGCACACTTCGCTGACTTGGCGGCCATAGTACGGAAATATTGTGCGATGGAAAGTGCCTGGAAAACCCAAATGCAATTTTAGGATAATCCGGCTCTGACAAAACCCCCAGTCCAGACTAAAAGGGTGCACTCTCATAACTCGCCCGACTCAATTACAAAGAAGCAAAAGCCCACTACAGGGCATGGAACCATATTGGAAGGATGGCTTAACAGGCCCTGCAAAATCCATAGTACAACGGATACCATATCAACACATAGCCTTAGAGCATGTTGGGTACTCCGGCAGGTGGCCAAAAGCGGTGAGGATCTCCTCACCCAAAATACCTCAGAGCACCTTCCCATGGATAACAATATAGTATTAACGGTCTTAGAGACCTTTGCCTCAAATAACAGGCGCAAGCGAGCACTCTGCAGCCTTGTCGAAGTCTGCCATGTGGCAGCAATAAATCCATGGAGCGACACGGCTATCACCTTCAATGTCAGTGACGAACCTAAATTTCGAATAGCCCGAGCACCAGCCGCTTTGGTCCTCAGTCCAATTGTGGACGGCTTTCGGCTCACTAAGGTGCTCATGGACGGCGGTAGCAGATTAAACCTCATTTATGAGGAAACTCTAAAAAATGAAAATAGACAGCA
This sequence comes from Triticum aestivum, assembly GCF_018294505.1. Taxonomy (NCBI): domain Eukaryota; kingdom Viridiplantae; phylum Streptophyta; class Magnoliopsida; order Poales; family Poaceae; genus Triticum; species Triticum aestivum. The sequence goes on from NC_057806.1 coordinate 548,173,365, forward strand.
ACCGCATTGAGCAAAGCAGTATGACCTTCCGAGGAATCATCCCTAGTCGGGAGGCACGTTGCGCTGGGAAAATCACACTTGATGTGGTATTCGGCACTCAGGAGAATTACAGGTCCGAAGAGATTACATTCCAAGTGGCCTCGTTCAGTAGTGGATACCACGCCCTTCTAGGGCGGGAGGCTTTCACGATTTTTCAAGCCATATCCCATTACGGGTACATGAAGCTCAAAATGCCCGGACCCAATGGAATCATCACTCTAGCTAGTGATCTGGATATAGCACTCCGCGCCGAAGACAAAACAACTGCACTAGCCCTCGAGGCATTATCCGAAGCCCTTGTGGCGGAGGAGTTAACCACGCTGCACTCCACGGTGGACAGGGACGACGTGATACTAGAAAAAAGATCCAAGTCCACCTCCTTTAAACCAGCGGACGAAATAGTCAAATTCCAAGTCCATCCAACGGACCCCACAAAAACAACATCCATCGGGGCACAGTTAGACCCCGCTATAGACGCCGCGCTACGGGAGTTTCTGCGCGAGAATTGAGACATATTCGCCTGGCATCCTTCAAACATGCCAGGAATCCCACGCAGATTGGCCGAGCATAGCCTTAATATTTTAAAAGGATTCAAGCCGGTCAAGTAGACTCTTTGGCGTTTCTCTGAACCTAAGCGACAAGCCATGGGAGAGGAGCTAGCCAAGCTACTCGAGGCCAGATTTATTAAAGAAATAAAACATCCGGACTGGCTAGCAAACCTGGTGATGGTACCAAAGAAGGACAAATCCTGGCGCCTATGTGTCGACTTCAAAGACCTTAATAAGGCTTGCCCAAAGGATCCCTTCCCACTCCCTCACATCGATCAAATCATCGACGCTACTGCAGGACACGAACCATTGTGCTTCCTCAATGCATACTCTGGTTACCACTAGATTAAGATGGCGGAGTCTGATCAAGCCGCAACGACATTTATCACGCCATACGGCCCCTTTTGTTTTAACACAATGCCCTTCGGGCTCAAAAACGCTGGCGCAACATATCAGCGCATGATCCAGACATGTCTGGAAAAGCAGATCGGTAAGACTGTGGAGGCATATGTAGACGATGTGGTCATTAAAACCAGACACGTCGACTCTTTAATAGACAACCTGAGGCTCACGTTCACCAATCTCCGAACATACGACATTAAGCTCAACCCGAAAAAATGCGTTTTCGGCGTTCCTGCCGGAAAGCTCCTGGGCTTCATCGTCTCCAGTAGAGGAGTTGAAGCAAATCCGGCTAAAATCCGAGCTCTGTCACAGTAAGCTATCCCAACTGACCTCAAGCAAATCCAGAAATTAACTGGATGTGTGGCGGCTTTAAGCCGCTTTATCTCCCGATTAGGAGAAAAGGCACTTCCCCTTTATCGCCTTCTTCGGCGCACCGAACACTTTGAGTGGACGGACGCAGCCATGACCGGACTGGAAGAAATAAAAGCCATCCTGGCCACCAACCCAATCTTGTCCGCGCCAACTGTTGGCGAACCAATGCTATTATATATAGCGGCAACTCACCAAGTTGTAAGTGCAGTGCTCGTCGTCGAACGAGAGATGGACGGACATAAATTCCCACTTCACAAGCCGGTATATTATGTATCCACCGTCCTCACTCCATGCAAATCACGGTACCCACATTACCAAAAGATAGCATACACGGTATTTATGGCATCCCGGAAATTACGACACTACTTTCAAGAGTGTTCGATTATGGTGGCCTCCAAAGTACCACTCAATGACATAATAAACAACCGCGATGCCACGGGCCGGATTTCCAAATGGGCCATCGAGCTCCTCCCGTTCAACATAACATATAAGCCACGATGAGTCATTAAGTCGCAAGTACTGGCCGATTTCGTAGCCGAATGGACAGAAGCTGAACTCCCTAAAGAGTACGGCACATACTCCAATTGGATCATGCACTTCGACGGCTCTAAAATACTGGCTGGTCTGGGGCTGGCATCGTCCTAACGTCCCCCACCGGAGATAGGCTGCAATACATGCTCCAAATACTATATACAGACTCCAATAACGCAGCCGAATACGAGGCCCTATTACACGGCCTCCGGATGGCAGTCTCCATGGGCATCCAACGCCTAGAGGTGCGTGGGGACTCGAACCTCACAATATCCCAAATAAATGGAAACTTCGATGCCAAGGATCCGAAAATGGCGGCATATCACAACGCCGTCCTCAAAATGTCAGCTCAGTTTGAGGGGCTTGAATTCCACCATGTGGCTCGGGAAAACAACCAGGCGGCGGACATCCTAGCCCGTATCGGCACTAAACGTGACCCTGTCCCACCGAACATCTTCCTGGAAAGACTGTTTAAACCATCCGTGGTATGGGAAGGGGACACCGGCAAAAATAGTCCGGACCCGGCCACAACCCCAGATACCGAATACTCTAACACAATTGGAGGCTATGCCACCGAAATAACACCTTCAGCCCACGTGATAATGACCGTCATCGCCCCGTGGACAGAACCATTCCTGGCCTACCTAACTAGACAAGAATTACCCGAGGACCAAAATGAGGCCCGCTGCATAGTGCGGCGATCTAAAGCCTACAAGGTCCATGAGGGAGAGCTTTATAAGAAAAGCACAACCGAAGTCCTTCAAAGGTGCATCTCCGAAGAGGAAGGGCGAAAGCTTTTGGCAGAAATCCATACCGGACTCGGCGGCCACCACGCCGCAGCCCGGGCCCTTGTAAGCAAGGCCTTCCTTACAGGTTTTTATTGGCCGACGGCCCGGGCAGATGCACAACATCTGGTACAACATTGTGTCGGTTGCCAGCTTTTTGCAAACCAAAGCCACATGCCACCTACTGCCCTCCAAACAATCCCCATTACTTGGCCCTTTGCGGTCTGGGGGCTCGATATGGTCGGACCCCTCAAAGGTCGAACCCATAAGAAAAAAAATACTTACTGGTCATGGTGGATAAATTCACCAAATGGATAGAAGCCAAACCTGTCAAAACGGCTGAATCTGGACCGATGATAGACTTCAAATCCGGGGTTGTACACCGTTATGGCGTCCCCCACAACATCATAACTGACAACGGCACAAACTTTTCAGCCGACGAGGTGAAACTTTGGTGCATCAACATGGGCATCAAGCTCGATTATGCTTCTGTCTATCATCCGTAAACTAACGGTCAAGTCGAACGAGCGAATGGTCTTATCATGAGCGGCATTAAACCCAGATTAGTCCGATCTTTAAAGGAATCATACACTCATTGGGTAGAGGAGCTAGACTCCGTACTATGGGGGCTGCGGACCACGCCGAATCGCACTACCGGATACACACCGTTTTTTTGGTGTACGGCACTAAGGCGGTGCTGCCTTGCAACATAATTCATGACTCACCTCGAGTGCGCATGTACGAAGAAAGAGAGGCCGAGCTCGATCGGCAGGATAGTTTGGATGCCCCGGAGGAGGAGCGCGACGTGGCAAAAGCCCGTTCCGCATTCTATCAGCAACAGGCTCGAAGGTATCAAAGCAGAGAAGTGCGGGCCAAAACCTATAACGTTGGCGAACTAGTTCTACACCTGCCGGAGAAGAAAAAGAACAAGCTCAAGCCCAAATGGGAAGGTCCCTTCATTATCGACCAGGTTCTGACCGGTGGAGCGTACCGTCTGCGGGATGCATCGGATAATCGACCACTACAAGAAATATGTCAACTTGTGACCACCACTATTGGTCACTGAAAGGTCACAAATTTCCATTTGCGACCTTTTTGTGACCAAAAACAGAAGGTAAAAAGCTGGCGGTCGTAAACTGACTATAGCAACCTTCTCTGTGAGAAGGTCGTGAACGTTTACGACCAAAATATTCCTACTGTGGCGTTTTGGTCACTAGAAACCTCCCCAGGCCACGCAGGCATCCAGCGTGGCAAGCTGATGTGGCACAAGATTCAGCCCGGTCCAATTCGGTTTTCTACATGGGCCGAGCCCATTAATTCGGCCCATTTATGATTATTTTCCTGCCAATTTTGGTCAATTGCTTTGGGCATTTTGCGGTCCATTTTAAATTTGGGCCTCACGATTTTTATAGTGCATTTAATTTTGGGGCCTTGGCCTTTTTGCGATCCATTTTTTGGGCCCTGGCCTCTTTGCGATCCAATTTTTTTGGGTTGTAGCCATTTCGACCAGTTTTTCATTTGGTCCAATAGACATTTCGGCCAGTTTTTAATTTGGGCCACACCTCTTTATTTCAAATACAATTTACAGCAATATATTCTCTTTTTGACCACTTTCAATCCAAGAATACATTTCAAGTAAACATAGAATCATATTCCAAGGATTTGTACATATATCCTAGCATTTGTAAGTTCAGCAAGCAAATATACACCAAATTCTCAGCCAGATCAACAATACATCCAAATTCCCAGAAAATACAGCATTACAACAAACACATAAAGCAAGTCATTGACTTGGACTTCCAGCTTCTTCAAAAAAATCAGCACATAACTCTCCTGTAGATGAGAAGAAAAGCCACATGTTCAGTCTCAATATGGGTAATATATGCTAAAAATAAATTCAAGAACCGTGCAAGAGCCCTAGGTTTTACTATCATTTGGACACCCAGATTGGCGATCCTTCCTTACGTAATGTGTGCAAGTCCAAATAAATTAATAAACAATCCATTTTATAGAGCAAATGATATGCCCCCCTTTTATCTAAAACGGTGGTGTATGCTAGTGACAGAACAAGGGTTAAGACTGTTATGATATGCCAGATTGCCAGCAACAGTGCTTACATGCATCTTCATATTTCAAAAGGTAACATGCATCACATCAAAAAATTGTAAGCATTGAACCTACATCATATCTATAGTAACATCACCAAGCAGGTTGCATGTGTATGCTAGAAATCAAGAATCAAAAGGACTTCAGCATGTTTCGAATATCTTGCCTTTGTTGCTCCCAGTTCAGTAAAGAAATAGTTGAGCAGTGAGCGCTTCGCCTCATGGACTTGGCAATGCACAATAGATTTCAGAATGGAGCATAAATAGAATACCTGGAAAAGAACAATAAAGAGCTATACAGTTAAGTAAGCATCCTTGGCTGTACAAATAAGTGGAGAGAACAATAAAAAGCTACAGAGTCTAGAATTTCTGTTAAGAAACAGTAACTTGATGTAAAGTCGCTTGAAAATAGAAAACACCTTACAAGCTTGTGAATCTTACCATTATTTCAAAAGCATGCATTATCTAATCTTTTATGCCATCCTCCCAAAATTTGGCTAGATGATTCACAACTGTAGTTGTACCCAGCTGCTCAAAATATAAACATATAGATGAGCGCTTATCACATGTCACCAGAGGTAAATAGCAATACACATAAATGAATGAGCAGGGGCATATTCTACAGCAAGATGAACCAACAGAGATATATCTTGTAGCCTACAACAATCAAGTTAGAAATCACATCCACTTTCTAATTAACCAGCACCTAAATATATACATGCACTACTTCAGGAAATTTATGACTAGGAGATGTATTAATAGCAGATTACGAACTAATGTACTTGTACTTGATCTAGTTGAATAAATGCAGATTAAGTTCCAGCTACAGCCAGCTCC
>NC_057806.1:548179263-548203792 GCF_018294505.1 Triticum aestivum
GAAAAACACGCAGAGAGAGGGGGGGGGGGAGGAGATCCAGCGACAGTATGTCTACAGCAGGCGACCCCGAGGGAAGATCTGGCGCCTCATGGATTGGTCAACCCCAGGATCTCACGCGCGCCTCCATTGCCGAGGCCGTCCATCTCGCCCGCGAGCTTGATGGTCCAGGCCCCCACGACGACCAAGTCGTGATCCATGCGGAGCTCCACGTCCTGCACGGCTGATCCATGCTCCAGTGGAGGCACGGATGAGAAGGCTAGGGCAAAGTTAGCTTTCTTGTCTGTGTAAGGATGAAAAATAATAACTGTAGTGTTGCAACATAAGGACAGTACAGATACCATAATAAGTTTCAGGAACATCACATCTAGCACAGTTACAGAGATGGCACAAAATTATTCTATGCAATTTTCAACATATTTGTAATAATTTTCATAAGCAATGAATCATGACAAACAAATTATGAGTTATGAAGTGGTTTCAAACTATAACAGTGAAGGACTAGACCCGCAAAACACAACGATGTATAGGCACTAAACGTACACAGCAAGTATTAAGAACAAAGACCATAAATGATACTGATCAAGGATAAAAATAGGTAGGTATCATATAATTCTCATCACAATCATACATTGAATTCATTAAAGGCTACAAATATAGAAGTATCATGCAACCAAAAGGGTTTAAGACCATACACAAGGATCAGTGTTAGCGGAATTGAGATATATTTGTACAGGGTAATGAAAGGTGCCAATCCAGTGCAAGATAATACAACAAATATGTCAAAGTTATTTAGATTTGCTAATGTGTTTGTCACACTACCAAAATTCAAGATAAACCATGACAGGGAAACCAGTGAATTACAGCAAAGGAGGCATCTAATTTGACTACCAGTACCACAATCATTGAGTGAAAGCAAACACTAGAGAATTCAGAAATTTTCTAAACTGAATGCAAGCAAGTTTGCACATGACATAGCAAGTATGCAGTCCGTAATTAGATTAGATGTTCTAACTCATGAGCTACATACATAGAGACCTACTGGAATCCTTACTCTTAAACTAGAAAGAGAACAAAAAAACTGAACCTAACTATGCAGCAGAGAGAGATAGCATGGGGGGACGACCTATGGACCAAATTGTCCTTCACCAGATCATTCAAGGGAGCACAACAGCAGTAGCAGACCTTGCATGTTGCTTCACACAACTAGATCGGAGCAACCTGCAAAGGAACACACTAATTAGATGGGGAGATGGAGAAGAAGAAGATAAGAGAAGTGGAGGAGCAAGTGACGAACCTGAGATGGTGCTGCTCCTCCTAGGTCGCCATGGACAATCTGATCCCAACATAATCTTTCTCGCCCTTCCTTCACAAAACCAGATCAACTCTCTTCATGAACCTGCAAAAAAAGCAATCATATGCAAGATACGTTAAGTGTACCTGAAATGTCTATAGAGTATGGAGTGAATAAAAGATAGTCTTGCCAGATTCATCAAATGCAATGGTTTGAATGGACCTTGAGGATCCCACCTATTTATTCCAGAAGCAATATCATCATCAGTAACCAATCATATGCAAAGGAAAAACTTATCGCGCCCTTCGCTTTGAGCATCTTAACATACAGACTATGCTAAGTGATGCACTAGCAGGGTGACACCAAAGAGCAAAAGCCTTAGACAGAATCCATTGCCACAGAGATGCATTCGCAACTACAGCCCAATCTTATAGGATTATAACGTGAACATGAACTGGACAATACTTATTAGAACCAACAATAGCATGACACATAGCACCACAGAGTATGTACAGAAACCCCACAACTTGCTCGCAAGTTGCAACACAGCTAATAAGTACTAGAAAGCACGCTTATAGCCAATAAGATCTGTTCTTCCTGATTTGCTTAAATACTGAGAAAATTAGTACAAGTGTGATCTTGTCGATGTTTCTGGGCTCATATGATATGATGAGTTGACTGGAAGGCACCTAGAATACTGCTAGGTGGGATTCCAGATCAAAATGTTATACTATTTCGGTAGAGTAAACCGGATTGAGTGCTACTACTATATCATGCAACATCTTTTAAAAGTTTCTTCTGGTTCTGAGGCGGCCATGTAGCGACCGAGGTCGTCCCATGGTGGTGGAGCCATGTATGCGTTGTGAACCCACGTACATGTCTTATCTCAAAGAAATAACCCGGCAGTAGCAGGTCGCACACTTGTTCAAGTGCAGCAGTTCTCTTCACCTACCAGGGTGCCACGGTGCCGGTTTCATTCAATCCTCTTCACCTAGCCATATCTTTTGTCTACCAACAGGGAATAAATTCTGCACCTACTAATCTTATCTTATCTCAAAGAAGACTTGACGACCATGAATGACGACGGCGGGTGAAATGAAAATGAAAGGAGAGGAAAGGCAAGGCTCACTCACATAGTTGGCGAAGAAGACGCGGCTGTAGGTGTAGCTGCCGGTGGGGTAGATCTAGGAGTTGGCGACGAAGCAGAGGTTGCCGTGGCCGGGACGTCGTGGAGGGTGACGGTCTTGAGCAGGAACTCGGGGTTGTGGTAGTTGTTGATGACGATGGCGCCGCACCCGTGGGTCTTCCTCCGCAGCTCCGCGATGTGAAGGAAGCGGAAGGAGAAGCCTGCTACTGGAACGCGCGCACGGAGGGGAAGGTCGTCACCGAAGAAGGAGTAGAGTGAGGAAGCCCGCTCCCTGCTCGACGTCCTCGTGTCGGATCCGGCGCACGGTAGACGTCGCCGGCCTTGGTTCGTGGAGGCCCCTTGACGGCGGGGGAGGGAGGTCGCTTGCTCGGGAGATCGATTGATGACGATGGCGCCTGGACGGAGAAGTGAGGGGAACTGGGTGGCGGCGGCGATGTGGGAGACGAGGGGGAGCGCGTGAGGTGGATCTGGAGTGCTAGGGTTCGACGGAGCATTGTGGGGAAGGAGGGGGCGGCGAGGGGGGCCGTCATCGTCGATATGGATGAGGAGGTGCGGATCCGGTGATGTGGGGGCAGTGAGGTCGGGGCGGTGGGTGAGGAGGAAGGGTTGCCGCGTGGGAGAGGACTGGATCGGGAGGGGGGCGGCGGTGGCGCGGAGATGGGATGAAGCGATCGATCTGATCTAGGGTTTGGGCTGCGGGTGGGGGGTATCTCTTTTTGTTTTCTTTTTTATTTTTTCTGTAGAAAGATGGATGGATGGATGTGGGATGGATGGATGGATGGACGCCATGTCATCAATCCGTGGGAAGTGTTCTGATTGGTTCAGAAAATCAATGGTTTAAAATAGTTTTGAACTATTAAAAATAGAGGGATTTTGTGAAGTAGATATCAAAAATATTTTTCAAAAAGGGCACCACACAAATTTTCACTAGAGTTAGACCACATTTTATGGATAAGGACCCATTTGGATGCATTTCTGATCTTTCTAGCTATTTTTAATCATTTTCCGAGTGCCCGAAAGGAGGTTTTTTTGTGAAGGAATTACCAAATAATTGTTGCAAAATTGGACCAAATCAATTTTCTAAAATACTAGGCCATATTTAATGCACAATTGACCAAATGGTTGGGTGTAAAAAGTTTTGATCCACCTCTCGTGAAAAAGACAAATTTCCGCTGATTCAGCTGGAAGCAGGTCAAATTTGAACTGCAGCTGCCTCATAGTTTGCTATTTATTTTTTCTAAAAATCATTTCTAGGTACATAAGTATCTATTTAATCAGAGAAACACCAAAAGTTTTCCAAGATTCAACCACTAGCTAGGAACGGTCAAGCCCGCTGTTTTGACCGCATTTTGAAATGGGCATAAAAAATTCAAAAAAAATCAAAAAATTGGGAAACCTTCGCATTGTGTCATTGTATGTGGCCAAGTTCCCAAGAAAAATAACAAACTTGTAATACGGCAATTATTTTAAGAAAGTGTTCTCAGAAACGAGCTATCAAGTGTGGAGATCAATGGCTTTCAAGCCAAATGATCAATCTTTTGGCCACATTCATGGCATAGTTTGTTCAAATGATCTCATATTGTGCACAAGGGTGCATATTGGAATGGCAAACAATGTTGCCTAAGGAAGTTTTCTTTTTCTTTGGACGAAAGAACCATTTTCCATTTTTCGAGTGCCCAAAAGGAGGTTTTTTTTGTGAAGGACCTCCCAAATAATTGTTGCAAAATTGGACCAAATCATTTTTCTAAAATACTAGTCCATATTTAATGCACAATTGGCCAAATGGTTGGGTGTAAAAAGTTTTTATCCACCTCTGGTGAAAAGGACAAATTCCCGCCGATTTAGTAGGAAGCGGGTAAAATTTGAACTGCAGTTGCCTCATAGTTTGCTCTTTATTTTTTCCAAAAATCATTTCTAGGTACATAAGTATCTATTTAATCAGATAAATACCAAAAGTTCTCCAAGATTCAACCACTAGCTAGGAACGGTCATTCCCGCCGTTTTGACCGCATTTTGAAACGGGCATAAAAAATTCAGAAAAAATCAAAAAATTGGGAAACCTTCGCATTGTGTCATGATATGTGGCCAAGTTTCCAGGAAAAATAATAAACTTGTAATACGGCAATTATTTTAAAAAAGTGTTCTCAGAAATGAGCTATCATCTCTGAAGATTCATGGCTTTCAGGCCAAATGATCAATCTTATGGTCACATTCGTGGCATAGTTTGTTCAAATGATCTCATATTGTGCACAAGGGTGCATATTGGAATGGCAAACAATGTTGCCTAAGGAAGTTTTCATTTCCTTTGGACGAAAAAACCATTTTTCATTTTCCGAGTGCCCGAAAGGAGGTTTTTTTGTGAAGGAATTACCAAATAATTGTTGCAAAATTGGACCAAATCAATTTTCTAAAATACTAGGCCATATTTAATGCACAATTGACCAAATGGTTGGGTGTAAAAAGTTTTGATCCACCTCTCGTGAAAAAGACAAATTTCCGCCGATTCAGTTGGAAGCGGGTCAAATTTGAACTGCAGCTGCCTCATAGTTTGCTATTTATTTTTTCCAAAAATCATTTCTAGGTACATAAGTATCTATTTAATCAAAGAAACACCAAAAGTTTTCCAAGATTCAACCACTAGCTAGGAACGGTCAAGCCCGCCGTTTTGACCGCATTTTGAAACGGGCACAAAAATTTCAAAAAAAATCAAAAAATTGAGAAACCTTCACATTGTGTCATTATATGTGGCCAAGTTCCTAGGAAAAATAACAAACTTGTAATACGGCAATTATTTTAAAAAAGTGTTCTCAGAAATGAGATATCATCTCTGAAGATTCGTGGCTTTCAAGCCAAATGATCAATCTTATGGCCACATTCGTGGCATAGTTTGTTTAAATGATCTCATATTATGCACAAGGGTGCATATTGGAATGGAAAACAATGTTGCCTAAGGAAGTTTTCATTTTCTTTGGACGAAAAAACCATTTTTCATTTTCCGAGTGCCCGAAAGGAGGTTTTTTGTGAAGGAACTACCAAATAATTGTTGCAAAATTGGACCAAATCAATTTTCTAAAATACTAGGACATATTTAATGCACAATTGACAAAATGGTTGGGTGTAAAAAGTTTTGATCCACCTCTCGTGAAAAAGACAAATTTCCACCGATTCAGATGGAAGCGGGTCAAATTTGAACTGCAGCTGCCTCATAGTTTGCTATTTTTTTTTTCCAAAAATCATTTCTAGTTACATAAGTACCTATTTAATCATAAATACATGGTTTGGTGGCGATACGTCGAGGTTTGGGCAGTGGCCGAGGGGCCCATCTCTAGAGCGCGTAAACTCGCATGCCCGCCGCGTGGTCACCGCGTGGCCGTGGCATTGCCATGTGTTCTGGGTGGCCTAGACATGTCTAGTTGGTTGGGCACTCCCCAGGTAGGTGCTAGGAAGAAAATTACGACATAAAATTCTCACGAGGAGACTAATCGGTGCTCAAACATGAATTAGCAGCCAAGTGTTTGATTAGCGGTACAGGAAATGTACATGGCTAATGGGCTTGAGTTTTGGCTGGGGATGATCAGTTACTAAGAAGACCGTCTTCACAAATTTTCAGCTCAAAAGGAGGAGCCTAGGTGGTACTTGCTTTGCAAACTACCACACTGGACATAAATACGTATGTTGAAGCTCGGCTTAAAATAATGAATAGATTGAGCTGGCATTTGGTGGAGGATGTTTATTTGGGCATAGGAAAGCACTGTAGAAAATGGATACTATTTGGACATGCCAAAGTGGTACTTCCTTCACAAACTGTTGTTCTGAACAAAATAGGAAAATGAATTATTTTTGAACTAGGCAAGGAAGGTTTTTACATATTTGACGAAGATATGACCCAAAGAATTTATGAGATTTTTTTGGGAATTTCGAGAATGACAGAAATATAGGTTGCTTCACAACCTAGGGCAAAAACTGCCACATGGACATGACACATAGGCAAAACTGATGAGGTGGCGCCTAGTCATAGCAACCCACCATAATTTACAAGGCTATGACCATCTATATTGGTCGTTAACAACTAGAAATAAGGCAGGGGACTAGCGCTGTTTGCTTTATGACCTTTTCGTGTGAGGAAATTACGACCTTTCTGACCAAAATGGTCGCAATGGTTTAGGGTTTGGAGCCCCCCGAACAGCTTTTGACCAATTGATCTGAAATGGTCATAAATTTATGACCAATTCTTTAAGGGTCACTGACAGAAGGTCATAAGTTGACACATTTCTTGTAGTGGACTCGAGCCAAACCCATGGAACGCAGCCAGACTCCGAAGATTCTACGCCTAGCGCCGGACTCTATGTTCGTCTCCTTACCTCCATGAATTTTTTGCACATCTGTTTTTTCCCTCTCTTTCTTTCTCTCTTTTCTCTTCAAGGACCTAAAGGGCTACACTTGTGTCTTGGTTACACAATCTTGACACGCTAACCGCGCTCAATATACCTGGGGGCTTCCTATACAGAAGCTTAATCTAATTACCTTTCCGGGCTTTATGCCCCACACATGTGTTATTCTTACACATGTACCTTTTTCGCCATTATATGCACCGATATGACTTACGCTCCCGTTAATTCGGCTAGGGAATAAGGGGAGCACCTCTGTGATTGTTACTGCCGGGTCAGCCGGATGTGTACCTCAGACTGGGTGAAGCCGAAAGCTAGTGTTTTTAAGGGAATATTCAGTCGCTGAATAAAAGATGACCTTCATTTAAATTACTACACGCCCCCAGATGTTTTTAGCCTGCGTCTCGCAGTTCGGACATGCACATTAGGGCATGTGTAGCCAGGGAAAGGAACCCTTAATGGAACTATTCTCCCTGGAAGATGTTGCTTACTATCCATGTAATATAACATAGCTAGTTGGGTACTTGTCTGTTCAAGCACTTATGACCCCTACGCCTGGTTTCCATGCATACCCCGGTTTTTACATAACCGAGTGGGTATTCGGATACACTCCGGACTATCGGGTCCAGAGGTTGAAGTGAAAAGGTCCGCCATGACAAATGATTTACAATCCGGCTAGGGACATTACATATGTCACTTGAAGTACACAGTCACTAAGACTGATTAAATTCTTCTTCTATACCATCCAACAGACTGTCTAGCCTACAATCCTGTTGGGAATACTTTGCGGCTAATTCTATTTGATCATACACTAAACTAACAGGGATCTCTTTCCCATCGGGCCCCATAGGTCCGACCTCGGCCATGTGGTTTGGGTCAGCCTTGGTATATCGTGTCTTCACCATAGCCCATGCTTCCCTTGCACCTTGTCGGAAGGCTGATATCTTCCATAATCCAAAGCGCCGCCGTGCTCCCTTGAGCTTCTCTATAAGCTCTCCCATGCCTCCTGGCGGGGACGTGGATGGCCACAAGGCTTGGGCAATACCCTGCATCACCTGCCGAACTTGTTCGTGTAGTTGTGAGAGCTCTGGTAGAAGATCACCCGAAGACCCGGGCATCTCCTCCGTGGGACGACCCGTCAGCATACCTGCAGACATAACGCTGTTAGCAGGCTTCTTCGCCGAACTCCTTTAAAAAGTTCGTTCAAGCACTTACTAAAAATGTCGCGCCGAAGCCGTTTATTCTCCTTCACAGAGTCCGCAAGCTGGGCTCGGACATCCTTCAGTTCCACGCCCAACCGGATATTGGCGTCTTGGAGATCATTTTTCTCCTGGCTGACTCGCGTCAACACGCACTCGCCAGCATTTCACTGTCGATCATCACGTGCCGTATCCGCCTCCACGGCCTCCGGATTCACTCTGGGGCCACCTGCAACATCTATTGTTAGGTGTGCATACATGCCGCATAGTACCCGGTACCCATATTCTTTGCAATAGACAATAGAGTTACCAGCGGGACCCTTTTTGGACTCCTTCAATGCGGCAACAGCGGCTTCCAGCTGGGCCTTGCACTCGTCCAGCTCTTGAGACAACTGGGAATTCTTCTCTGTAAGAACCTGCACAAATAATGATCCTTAAATCAGTTGCGGCAACTGTTTCAAGTCTGAGGGGCTACTGATACATATAATCGTCAGATTTGCTTACCCGTATATCCCTTACATACTGATTCGTAGCTCTGGCTAGACCATTTTGAGCAGCACGGAGGTACGCTTCTCTAGAATTGAAGGCATCAAATGCCTCTGGTGAGAAGCAAGCGTCACGGAGTACGGCTCAGCGACGCCTATGATTCATGGCGCTCTTGACTTCTGAATTTGTAGCAGATAGTCTATCTGCATCCTCTGTAGGAGAAGCATCCGGCGTCCGCCCCATGTTGGCTTCCGCCTCTATGTCCGGCCCTAGAGCCCGACTGGTGGAGGCGTGACCGACAGCCTCTCCGGATATAGTCCGGCGAGCGTTTTTTCTATTAAAGAAGCATGGATGTCATTACATTTTGAGAAAGATGACAACCACGGAGCGAGGTTTTGTGTCATACCTTTCCGTCGGCATCTCCATCCTGACAGCCTTCCTTTTTGGCCTACCCGGTTTCGGTGCCTCTTGTTGGCGAGTTGCTGCGGGTTCGGCATGGTGTCCCGAATGCCTTCCCTGTAAAACACCATATGTGTACGGTAGGTGAAATGTCTAAAAGGGGATCCTATTTTTGGAGTTGGGATTTTGGTTTTTCTTACGTGCGACGCAGGGAGCAGTCCGAGATAATCGGCCGTTATGGCCACCATGGCGTCATCGCAGCTCAACTGATAGAATTGCCTGTCTATCAGCTCCATGAATATGTCTGGATCCTCTTCGAGTCCGGGACCGAGGGCCCAGTCAGGGTCCTCTGGTTGTGGAGATGGGGTGTTGACCTCCCTTACAGCTTTTCGCAGTTCCTGCCGTAAAATGGCAAGGTGAGTACCTACGACGAAGAATGCGGGAGGAATGGGAGTAAAAAGGTATAACTCGCCCATCTTGGAGGGTTGTACATGGAGAATCCATCCCGTGGCTTGATACAGATGAACTCCTCTTCCTCTCCCTTGAACAGCTCAGACAGAATTTTTGCTAAAGCAGCAGCAGAGTCCGGTCCCTTACGCCCGCAACGGGTGGCATCATCTTCCCCGTTAAAACACCATAGGGGGTGCCCTCGATATTGAAGTGGCTGCACTACCCGCATTATGCATATTGACATAACCTCGATTATTGTCAATCCTGATTGAGCCAGCGCTTTAATCCGGTTCATCAGGTAGAGGACTTCTCCGTTGTCTTTCTCCTGGGGGCTTCGTGGGTGCCAGCTTCGGCGTTTCTTCAAAGGAGCATTGTTGAACTCAGGAAGACCCCGCCGAATAGGGTCTGGAAGGGGGACGTCCTCCATATAAAACTACTTCGAAGGCCAGTCTTCGGACGTCTTCTTCAGAGTACCGGACAGGTATCCGGTTTCGGCGATGCGCCATATTTCGGCTCTGCCTACTTGATAAAGTGACCCCTTCTGTGTGCGGGGCACAAGGCAAAATAACCTCTTCCACAGCTTGAAATGAGCCCCGCAGCCCAGAAACAGCTCACAAAGGGCAACATAACCGGCGATGTGTAGAATGGAAGCATGGCTGAAATTATGCAATTGGAGGCCGTAGAACTCCAGGAGCCCGCGGAAGAATGGGTTAATTGGAAATCCGAGTCCCCTTAGTAAGTAAGGGACGAGGCATACCCGCTCCCCCTTAGAGGGGCTGGGAAAACCAAAAATTTTGAGATAAGCCCTAGACTACCCACAGTGGGAGTAACATAGATGGTAACATCACACTTATCTAGGCAAAATAGATGATGTGACATGTAATTAATGAAGAAAGAGAGGCATGTGATAACATAGCTAAGTTACAGTAACATCACACATATCAAGAAAAGATAAGTCTACAACCTAATAAATGAAGTGATGCATGACACAACACATACGTTAGGGCCTGTTTGGTTCCAAATAAGTCGCCAACTTATAAGTCAAAAAGTGAAAAAAGTGACTTATTTTGCCAAACAGGCCCGACTTATAAGCCACCCCAACTTATAAGTCATAAGTCGCTCCACCCCAACTTAAAACTTATAAGTCACCCCCTTTTGCATGGGTCCCACCACCTTTACATTAAAAAACAAGGTGGAAAGGTGTGATCAGGTGACTTATAAGTGAAGTGACAACCAAACAGACATAACTTATAAGTCACTGGTTTTAAGTCACCTGAATTATAAATCAGGTGACTTATTGGAACCAAACAGGCTCTTACTATCCACTGTGAAGATAGTAACATAGACTAATAACATATGCATGTTACTACTCTAAGTTACTCCCCACTGTGATTAGTCTAAACCGGAAAGGAGGGAGTATATTATAGGATTGTGCCTCCCCATGTGTCCATTTAATTTTGTACATGGATGTTTGAGGCTGACTGTAAACCTGATAGCGCTGATACGATTACTTGAGTAGATGATCATGAGACAATCATTCTGTTGTTTTCTAATAGAACAGATGTCTTACCGATGCAGTAATTCCTGCGGAATCTCCTGGGTTATTTCTTTCGTGATATCTAATGCCGAATTCTTCCACTGGACAAGGGAGACAAAACTGTGTGCAGTCATATCCAAGGATGCTTTTTGGACGACACAAGGTGCGTCTCGGCTGAAAGCTCCCATTGAGTATTGATAATCTGATATCTAGTGTAAGGCTACAAGGTAGGCACATTCTCAATTTGCAGGCCATTCCTTAAGCAGCGGTTTTGCATGTTTGTGTTGCCACGCAGAAATATACTGTTACGACATGAATAAGGACTAGGTTTTTTACAAGGATTTCTTTGTATGTGCTTATTGTGTGATGAATAAGGAACGATTTGCTAGGCAGTGTGATCTTTCATCCTCCCTGTGAACTGTCCCAGCTCTGTACAATTACAATATCAGTATTAGAATATAAAACCATCCACAAAGTTATGATCCTTTACATATTATAAACTGGGTCTGTGAATACATCTAGTTACACGTTGCACCAGATGAAGATTTACCAAAAAGGGAGCGCATATACATCATGAAGACATTGCTCTTGAAACCACTCTCCACCAGCCGTGTGGACGATGCAGTGACCCTTGTCTGCGATATCTGATGCGCTGTGTAGGTCGGCGCCTTTGATGGCCACCACCACCGTCAGCCTCTTCTTCCCAAGGGCTGCCATCAGTGGACACTTCTTTGTCTGTTGAACTAACCTCTTGTGGGTTTATTTATTCCAATGAGATGTGCTTGTTTGTGTGCTAGTTCCATGTGTTTGTCGGCCATAAGTTTGTCTGATGGTGTAGCCGTCAGTATGACTAGTTGGCGAGGTACAATGATAAAGCTCATGACTTTGTACCGCGGCGGGGCGTCCCGATGCTCGGCGCGTCGACGGAGGGGTTATGCGTCCACCAGCGCGTTCGGACACCAGACGGACTGAACCACCTCCGGCGAGGTACCTATGGATGGCCTAGCGTCGGATCCATGCAATGGATTGCCGACGGAAGGAGTCCGAGCGCTGCCGTGCACGGGCCTCCTCCCGGGCACGGCGGAGTGCAAGCCGGACGGCCATCTCCTCCTCGGGGCCACGTGGGATGAGCTCGGGGTCGATGGATTTAGAGGTGAAGGACTCGAATCCGCTGCCCGACATGCCAGAGACGGCCGAAAGGCGCCGGAGACGAGCTTGGGTGGCGAAGGAAAGTGGAAGGGAGTGGAGTGAAGTGGCTAGGTTTGGTATGGCGAGCGAATGGGGAGGAATATGAGTTGGGTCGGGTGGGTCAGCGTGGGCTGGCTCCGACATGGCGGATGTGCCCGGGCACGCCCGTGCATCTTATATCTGCTCCATGCTTGAACTGGATATAAAGGGTGCCAGTCAGCCCGGGCGTTTGAGGGCCATTTGAGGCGCCTGTTTGGATCAAAATTTTGTGACCGAATAATGACCGGGTTATTTGTCCGGACGTATGAGACATGTTTAAGGCGCACGGCTATAGATGCTCTAATAGCTCAATAGTAGCTTCCTTGAAGATGTCACTCCATCCCAAACAAGTGAAACCCTTGTCACGTCTCGCCTTAACATTTTTGGAAATACTAATGCCCACACGTGTGGGCGTTTGCATCTCGCTTACACGCATTGATCAATATCGGTTTGAGTTTGCACGAATTTTGGCATGTTTTGTCAGATATTTTATACCATGTAGGATTGGGCTGGTGTGTGGGTATTTATCCGGTCGTCCACACGTTCGTTTTTATACGTGGAGGTGCTGGTGTGTGTGGGCATTTAGCAGTTCGCCCACATGCCAGTTTTCAATGCACGCAGAGAGGCTGGTGTGTGGGCGTTTATCAGTTCGCCCACACGCCCGTCTCTTCTCCCACACCCAAAGCTATCAGTTGCCATGTGTTTTGCAGGGTACATGGGAACTGCCCTAATATGCTTGTAAGCAGATGACAACTCTCTCTTTACCCGAACATGTTATTTTGCCATGTCTTTTTGTAGTGCTACATGGCAACTGCCTAGTGTTTAGTAGATGGCAACTCCTAAAGATACCACTGCGCCCACACGTCCGTCTTCTCTCTCACACCCAAAGTTGTCAGTTGCCATGTGTTTGCAGGATACATGGCAACTGCCCGTAGTGTGCTTGTAAGCAAACGATGGCAACTCTCTCTTTACCCGAACATGTTATTTTGCCATGTCTTTTCGTAGTGTTACATGGCAACTGCCTAGTGTTAGTAGATGGCAACTTCTAAAGTTTTCAAATCATGGCAACTGTAGTAGACCAGACCACACATGGCAACAGCTGCAGTTGTCTAAAAATGGCATCTCGCACTTGACCTGAGATGGTAACTGCAGTTGAGCAACCATGGCAACTGTAGTTGTCCGACATGGCAACTGTAGTTTAGCAACATGGCAACTGCAGTTAAGAGAACATGGAAGAGGGTCTGGGACCATGGCAACTACGGGACGCGTGGTGACTGTCACACGGGGCGTGCAGGACAAGGTACGAGGTCTGACATATGGGCGTGTGGGCGGTATCTATTTCGCCCACAGATAAACGTGTAGGAGGGACCGCGAGGCAAAAAAGGAGACGTGTAGGCATTACTTGTTTTGCCCACACATAGGCGTGTAGGCTGGTTCTCTCAGACACTACACAAAACATGTGATTAGACCCGATAACACCCACACATGTGGGCGTTATCAGCGTCCTTTTGCGCCCTCTTGCTTTTTTGTCATAGGTCCACACCGGCCCTTTAAAACCAAGATCAAACAGGTTGCACTTCGAGAGAACCTCCTGGAAGTTGACCATATTCCTTTTCAATCTTCTTGCTATGGAGATGTGCTCAGGTTGCCACATCGTTTCGTTGAAATCACCGATGACCAACCAAGACACATTGGCAATACCTTTTATTCTTCTATAAGCAGGTTCCACATATAATGGCGTTCGTGTGCTTTTGGTTCTCAATATTACAAAGGTACCGCGCCAATGTTGGCCACGACAGTTCAAACGTATCAACACATCAATGTATCTCAAACCCTTGACAATCTTTATTACTTCAGCATTTTTATTATAAAAGAGCGCAATGTCAAGAATAAATCAAGTCTGAGCGCGGACTCATCTACATCCGTTGAGCAGTAAATTCTTAAAAAAAATAGCAAAAAAATAAATCTGAACTTTTTTTGGCGTCGAAGATGATCAAGTGCGCAAGGAGCGTGCAAAATCTCATGATGTTTGGATATTGGAGGAGCTCTAGACAAAAAACGATAGAAGCAAACCCCCAAACAATGTACTTTTTTCAGGTCTCTCAAAACCAAAATTTATTTTGCCATGACCTTCAAGAATGTTGAAACACCACAATTTTTCACGGGCACTTCACATGTTCAAGCATCTTGTATGCCAAAAAGAAAACATTTTTTTTATTGCTGTTTTAAATGATTTTATCATTCACGCCGCACCCGGGCATCAAATAGATACTTCCGCAATGCCAACCCCTTTTCCTCTAACCAGCCACCTTTTTTTAGCCTTTTCTTTTCCCTCTCACAAGGCGATTAGGGAAAGCTTTCTTCCCTTCGATCTTCACCGACGAGCCTCTGTGGATTCGCCTCCCTCCCCCTCCCCCCGCCTGCCACTCCAGCAGCCGGTGGTGGGGAGGGTATTCCTGGTGCCTCGGCTTATATAGGTATGGTTTTAGTTCTCGCAAGGCGGCGTCGGACAGATGGTGGCGCTTCTTCTTCAAGTCAGTCTTTCGGGCTCCGATCCTCCTCAAGTTCGTTCGTCGGGACAAATTAGACTGAGCTCCGGCATAGATTCCTGCCAGCTCCTCGGAGCGGCGAGGTCAGGGTTCCTCGTCGTGCGTATGCAACGATGTGATTTGGTGTCAAATTCTTCGGATCAATTCAATGAGTCAATGACGATAATTGTAACTCCCGAACGCTGGTTCTTAGGGGCACGTGCACGAAGATTTTCCGGTTGTCATCGACAAGGAAGCCGGCTCCGGTATGGGAGCAACGGCAGCGGCGCGTCGACGGCTCGTTCTGGCGACAACAATGGTCGTTCGGTTGTCCATGAACCGTGATGTAATTTTTATTATATTTGAGATGCTTTATACTTCGAATGAATCTTTATAATAGATCTGATATTTTCCAAAAAAAAAAAGCTTTTCTCTACTCGGCCCTGCCTGATACAATGTTTCAAACCTAGCCTCCATCTCATCAGGTTACTTTGCCAAGTTTCAAGCACACTAACTCTTGAACTCCAGAATATTAAAAACAAAACTAAGAAAATCTGCACGAATCACTGCTTATTTTCGATGGTTTGAAAAATACTCAATCGGTTGAGAAAAAGAAATCTTGATTAGGGCTGCCCAAAGATAAAGCTGAAAGAAGTTTAGTTTATAGTTTGTACTAGCAAAAGTGCCCGTGCATTACAACGGAAGCATACATATTTTATACTCCCTCCGTCCGTGAACTTTGCCGCTGCTCGTAGCTAGATTCGCCAGCCCGGCTAGAGCCTAAATCGCCATCGTCTCCGACCAGCGCCGCCGCCGCAGCCGCACAATTGCCACACCAAACGCAAAGATCTGATCGTTTTCCCACCTTTTCTCTCCTACTTCCTTCCTTGACATGCCGGCCGGCGAGGGCAGAATCGTTCTAGCTAGGCGTGCTTGCATCCCGTCGCCGTCAGCTCGCCGGTACAGGGTGCTTTCTCTCTGCCACGCGCACATACGCACAGTTCCTGTACGGCACAATCCTCGTCAGCCCGGAGTGCTCCCACGCCACCGCACCTTCACCGCCGGACACATGCCTGCGTTGCCACGAAAGATCCATGCCTTCTTGTTTAATTCGTCCCTCGTGCAGCTGGTGATGGGGGAAAAGCACCGACCGACCCAACACCGTCCACCTCCCGGACTAATAAGACGCGCACGACCCAAGACGGCGTACATCCACGGAGACATGCGCGCGCGGCGAGGCACCGGAGCCGTAGGCATTGGTCCCAGCCAGGCGCGTGCAGCGAGCGACCACACGATGGCAAGGCGGGTGCAAAAGCAGCTGTTCGAAAAGATTGGATCTCCCCTCAAAAAAAAAAGACTGGATCTTGCTTCAGCTTGGTACGTGCATGTGCATGATCAACCAAACAAACAACACACATGAGCCGTTTTGATCGATCGATCGAGCGAGAAGTAGAACGCTCACATGTACTGTATCAGCTACGTGCGTGCATGCATGGTGTAGCAGCTTTGAGGCCGTCAGCTGGGGGTCTCTCTCATTGCTCTGCATCTCACAAACCTACGTCCACCTATAAAAATAGCTAATGCACACGTACGTGTATATGCACATGCACGTGAAAAGAATAGATTTGATCGATTAGTTAATTATTACTCCTTTTGTTTCTAAATATAAGTCTTTCTAGAGATTCCAATATGGACGAGCAAAATGAATGAATCTACATTTTAAAATATATCTATATACATCCGTATGTAGTTTCTATTGTAATCTTTAAATGGTGTGGCTAGGTCTCAGTCGATTGAGACTTGATCAAGTCTAAGTCAAATGACGTAACAAGCAAGAAACAAAAATAAAATTTTACACGGATCTTCATGTAAGATCCTGCGGATATAGCGTCGACTGAGGCGGATCTATATCTATATCTATATCTATACCTATACCTACTAATAAAGCATGGATTGAGTCTGCTGGTTCACCATCGTAATACACTTCTTCCCATGAATTTACGCTTTTAATTTGAATTTAAAACATATACGCAAGGTGGTACTAATTCAGGGAACCGTTTGTAGTTTCGTCCGTCATCAAAATTTCCGTAGGTTGCTGTTGTTTTAAGTGAGTTGGACTTCTCCCTGATCCGTCTGGGCCTCAGCCCACCAAACTCAGCCCAGGCAAAACCGTGTAGTTCGGCGGAGGTGGCAAAAATAATGATCCAGCAACTGGTAGTCGAACTCCCGACCTCCTGGTCAATGTATAAGGAGGTGTCCAACTAACCAAGGTTATGTTGATGGCTTAAAGAAAGATTGGTTGTTATTAGATAGTCCCACCTCGCTTTGTTAGGCAAAATCTCACCAATTTAAATACATCTATGAGTTGATACCAATAAGCCACCAGCGAATTAATAAGGAGTGCATGCGTCTCCTTCATGGGAAGAAAATTATGGAATTAACTCCAGAGAGACTCTATTAAACTGGCTCATCCTAAGTAATCGGACAAGAAGAAGGGACATGACGCGTCCATGGAAAGGAGCAATGAGGAGTACAGGGACTAGCCGCGTCCATGGAAAGGAGCAATGAGGAGTACAGGGACGGGCCGCGTCCATGGGAAGGAGCAAGGAGGAGTGCAGGCCGACGGAGCACTCTAGAGAGGTGGTGTGACGGTTGCAGCCCGCCGGAGCTGTAGAGGCGGCTGGAGACCACCATGGGTGCGGGATGGTGTGAGACGGGAGGTAAAATGAGGAAGGGCTTCGAAGATAAGTGGTGATGGTAGAAGAGCATCGACGGCTCTACCTGTTCAATCTCATGCGTATGTAGTAGCCGGGTGGGCTTTGTCGTCCAAACGGGCCTTTGGCCTAGATTGATGCGCTTTTTTCCTTTGCTCACGGAAATGAAATAGCAAAAGAAAGAGGTAAAATCGGCATAAGCTTTTGAGCCACAATATTAGTTAGGTAAAAATGAATGTACATGCAAAGGCGTGCAGTGCTATGATACTTTTGTTGTTTGTTTTTATATATGTTGATCAAGTCTACTTCGCGTATTAATATTTGTTTAGGTAACTCTAGCATATAGATCACAATGATTATAGTGTATGTATAAACTTAGATTTTGTCTGGTCTGTTGTACACTTTATTGTTAATTTAATCCCATTTAATTTCTAACCATGGCAACAATACTCAGTTATTTACTTCAAATGGTTATGAACCTAAGAAGCAGAAATTGATAGGATGCATGTTCTGAACTTTTGCACTAAGATTCAGACAATGCCACGGTTGAGATTGCTAAGCGTCATATTGTGTATGGTGTTTCTAGAAATATCTAAGGGGCTATGAAAAATTAAGGTTGTCAAGAATGAGAATACATACTCCTCGCCAAAATAGCGCCCCGAAGTACCTTTGATCCATAGTGTTTTTTTTTCATCAGAGACTTTTGTCCGGTGTTGGCCATGACTAAAGTTGATTTATGTTGCTTGGGTGACAAGAGAGTTTCAGGACGCTCAAGGTGCCTAGGTTTAATTGAGAAATGAGAAAGTTGTAATCAGTTGATTTTTTTTCTCCATAGCAATGCATGGGCATTCAGTTATGCATCTCTTTACGTAGACAAATGCATGTATTATACATGCATGATACTTTCACAAATGGATAATTTAGTTTTTGGTTAAGGTGAATCTTGGTAGCATCATATATGTGAGTGTGCTCCCATGACAACGTACGGACATTCTAAACATGAAAGATTTTTTTCTTCCGTTGCAACGCACGGGCATTTTTGCTAGTTATTATAGTTTGTATAAATCTTGATTAGTTTGTTTCGTCCCGCCGCCGTTTCCTTCCAGGAAACAGATAAATCCGCCGCCGCCGTTCGAGCTAGCCATGGCTTCCCAGTTAGGCCCACCGTCGCCGTCGATGGCGCTGGCGAAGCTTGATCCAGCGGCCATCGCCACCGCCACCGCCACCGCAATCACTGCTATCGGCGACGACCTCCTCCGCGAGATCTTCCTCCGCCTCCCCTCCCTCCCGAGCCTCGTCCGCGCCGCCCTCGCCTGCCGCACCTTCCTCCGCGCCGTCCGAACCTCCCCCGACTTCCGCCGCCGCTTCCTGGCTGTCCACCCGCCCCAGATCCTTGGATTCTTCGACCACCCTCTCCGACGAAGGGGCATCCCTGCCTTCGTCCCCTTCCGAAGCTCCTCTGACCCGGACCTCGCCGCCGCCGTCAGCGGCGCCGATTTCCTCCTCACCCGCCTACCGGAAGACAGCGGCGACCCCGGGTGGGAGATGAATTCAACCTGCTGCAGCTACCTCGTCCTCCACAACAAGAAAACCAAGCAGCTGGCCGCCTACAACCCCCTCACGCGGGCGCTGGATATCTTCCCCTGCCCGGCCCAGGAGGCCAACTGCCATCCCCGGTACCTTGCGTGCCACATCACCGTCTCCGAGGAGGACCCGAGGTCGTTCCGTCTGGTTTGCGTGCGTTGCCGCAGGCGCCGTCGCCGGACGCTTGCTCGATTCTCCGTCTTCTCATCGGACAGCAGGGAGTGGCAGAGTTTCCCTTGGGTGGACACGTCCACGCCGCGGCTCTCTTCTTCTTCTTCTTCTTCCTCGTCTTCCACTAATGACACGCTGACGAATGGATGCGTCTACTGGAAACATAAGAATCAAGCGTATGTGGTCGTGCTCAACACCGCGACGTTGCAAATGTCTCGGATGGATTTGCCGCCAAACATGGAAGATGACTGCACAGATTTTCGGCTTGGTCAGACCAAGGATGGGCATCTCTGTATGGCATACATAGATCACCCTGATGCAAACATGGAAGTGCTTTCTGTTTGTTGTTGGAGCGCCGATAGTGATGGTGTTAGCAGGTTGATGACGCACAAGGTTTTCCCAAAGAGTACATTTATTGATGCCGCTATGTGTTCGACAGGGGATGCTGTCATGATGGAGGTCTCGGCGGTCATCGATGGATTTGTGTTCCTGTCTATTAATTATGCTAGGTGGAATGACTGCCTCGTATCCTTCTGCCTGGAAACAGAGAATGTAAACAAGCTCATCGGTCATACGTACTACTGCCATATGCATCCTTACATCATGGCATGGCCTCCTTCTTTGGTAGGCAACAAGGTGATCCCTTGCTTCAAGATGCTGGTAAGATTTCTTCAGACCTTTGGTCCCTGTATTGTGTATTGTGTGCAGTTAGGTTACTTGCGAGCAATTGATTATTGTGTACCAGTGAAAATCTGTCGTCGGTCTCATATTTTGCAGGTCTCTGGTCAACCACTTTTTAGTATAAGTCTAGTTACTAATACATGTGTTCAATTGCAGATTATATGCAATATTTTTGTTTCTTTCTTTGTGCATATTATATGAATCTGCATTGACAGTATCTTGGGCTAGAAATTTCTCTCCACTAAAATGTTGTCTACACAATGTTTTGTAATCCGACCACTATAGAGACGTTGGTGTATTTCACTTCCGTTGCTTCGGTCGTTGCTAAATAAATCTGCCATGTACCATTTTTTTTATTTTTCTTGTACAACATTGGAGCCAATAACCTTGCACTGTTTGTCTGTGCCAACACTTGCATCCTTACTTGGTACTTACACTTAAATCGTTCTATGTCTCAGGAGGATTTAGAAATCAAAGTTACTGGAGATAATGTGGCGGATGATGGTCCTGTGGGCACAGAAGGGACTCCCTCTGTTCTTGCGATGACGTTGCAATCATATAAAGAAGCTTTGATTAATGGCGATGGGGCAAAAGTTTCAGAGATAGAGGCATTTCTACTTTCCATCGAGGATGAGAAGAAGTCTCTGGTTGCAGAATTGACTACTGCGAGAGATTGTATCTCGAGGATAAGTGCCGGCACCGATGGGTACAGGGGAGGGGCAGAAAGAGAGGGGTGACGACATGGTGACCCACTTCGTTACCAGTTGAACCAGCCGTGTATTTCTTGTGATGAGATGAACTTTTGTTTATATGTGTCGGTACTTTGGTTTTTGTGGAGACAAACATCATGTGTAGTTTTGATATACTTGTAGGGTAGCAAGGAAACACTCGAGACATAAGCTACGGCTAATGAGTGTAACCATCAGTATGGCTATTTGGCAAGAGACCAAGCCATGTGCTTTTTCTTCCTGGAGGTTGCTATATATCTCAGGCACACTTTGCTTCTTGACTTGAGTACTATTCAACCATCACGCGTCCAGTCAGTTTGTGTTTTGTTGGATCCAGCCTCTTTATCATTTGTCGCGGTCGGTTTTATGAGCCTCTTAAACCCCGTTTGTTTGCCCACTATGCTACTCTGTTTCCTTCTGCTTGATGTTTGCATTTGAAATGGGTCCAGATGGCTCAGGAGGTTTCAGATTGTTCATTTTAAGTTTTCATACGTTTGTTGCCTCGTCTTTGTTTCCATATTGTAAGAAGATCTACTTAATAATTATGAAACATTAAACATACAAGCAAAATTAAGGTCCCAGGCTGGTTACTCATTTCCTTGTTAGTCTTTGGGCAGTAGTGATGTACTCCCTCTGTAATTCTTTACATAGGGAGTAGTTGAGATCACAGCCTTCTATTTCTTCAGGCTATGAACCTATTTTCTCCTGAATACGCACTAGCGTGCGTATTCATATTTTATAAAAGGAGCAAGATTGTTCATCTATGATGGCATGTTTGTGCATCCCTCGATTATGAAGCACATCTCATCAATCCACCTACCTACAATCCTAGAGTCTCGCTGCTAACGTTTCACAAAAAGCTTCATCTCTCGACCGCAGACGACCAGCAGCAACCCAAGTTGTAGCTTCCCGAACAATGGCAAAGAGCACCTTTTGCGCCTCAGCGGCCACCCCTTGTCCATTACCACCCATGTTGATCACGGGCACTCACCACCACCTCACTTCAACACCAACCAACTAATTCTATTTTCCACCTATAATCGGTGATGCTATGGATAACCGTTCGCCCTAACGCTCCTCCCAACGCGGCTTGAGCCATTCTGCTAAGTTGTAAGAGCATTAGTTTCTTATCTGGCATCATGATCAGTCTTTCCACCCATAAACCCAATCCTTTTCTAGCGGTGTTGCAATTAGGGTGTGAGGTTCAAGAAAATATGGCATATGTGATGTTGTCCTTGGATCGAAACAACCTGGTAATACCATTGAAAAAATAACGTGCTATAGCAAAATAGCGCCGCCCTTAAAATATGCTCTTGGCGTGCTATATCGTGCTATAGCATGCTATTAGCAAGACATCGTATGCTAGCAAAACACTGCTCAAAATGCTATAATGTGCTATTAACTGCGCTATAGTGTTCTATTTTTTTTCAATGAGTAATATGCATGGAAATGGTGTGAGGCATCTCCTACATGCTTAATTTCAGCTTAACATATCGTGTGTTGGCTTCATTTAAATGGGCGCCCAACATGGTTACACAAACATGGAGTTCATATGTGACATGTCAATAACAAGTGCAATAGGGGTTGCTACCGGCATGTTAATAGTAGAATAGGGGTATTGCAGATGATATCTCAAAAAACATCTTCAATGATAGCCCCTATTTTAAAGAGTCTAAAGTTCAAAAGGGGCATGCCCCATTTACATAGGCCTACAAATGCTTTCGACTTAAGTAGCATTCCCTCCGTCTGAAAAAGTTTGTCCCGAACTCGTCTCTCAAATGATGTATCTAGCGTTAGATACATTTCTAAGCTCGCAGGAATTGGTGCCCTGGGAGCGCTCGATTGTTTTTTTTTTCGGAAGTGCATGGCGCTTGTCAGAGAAAGATCGCAACTGACGTCCAGGTAGCCACCCATCCAATAGTCGGTTTGTTCAGAATTATTTTTTGCGAGGACGGTTTGTTCAGATCAGCAATGTTGACTTTGTATGCCCTTGAGCTCGTGAGCCACCCTCCCATCTCTCTTCTCCCTGTAGTTTCCGCCCGCCTAGCGCTCGCCGGCCACCCAACGCCGGCTTCCACCGCACATATCCTCTCCGGCTACACCACCTTGCCCACTATTTCCTCCGTCCAGATCTGTGACGCACCACGAGATTGCTTGTGGCCTTCGTCCTCATACCCCGGCGTCCCCATCCACCGCTCCATCGCCCACCCCAGGCCGGTTTCTACAGTAAGGGCTATGGCCTATGGGGCTGGGCAGGTTAGGCGGAAGGATAGTGAGAGCTTCACGACCTGAAGGAGCGGGCGGTGTGGGAGCTGCGGGAGGCTGCCAGGGCCCTCATCGTGCGTCGCGCCGCCGTCAGGACGTACGCTTTGTGGTGGCGCTGGATAGGGACGTCCGTCACCCTTCCTCAAGCTCAAGCCCACCACGGTCCGCATCCCCTCCCCACCCCACCTACTCGGTTCTCTCTTTTCCTAATCTCTCTGTCTGGTTATATTGTTTTCTCCCAGGCTAATTTCAGAAAAGTAGATCTTAATTCCGAGCAAAATCATGGGCTATTCGGAGGCCTCTACTTATTTGGTCGGACAAGCTATATATGGATTTTAGGGTGAGCTCACTGAATTTCTAGATGTTGCCCAAGGAGTTAATCTTCATATACACCTTTTGTGTCCACTCGAAGAAGTAGTAACTATCCATAGGATTTTCATTCTGAAGAACATGTGTGGCAGGGGGTTCTTGGCTGCCTCGGAGGAGGCTCGGACTCAACACTACTTTCATGGACTTTCCCCTCCTGCTCTTTGAGTTGTACTGTATATTGTTTACTACTGCTCTTGGAGTAGTATTTTAGTGGCAAGAAGCCATGAACTGAAAAAATAATGACATCTGTGTATAGAGATCGGATTAACAATGGTCTCCTTCTGTACTAATTTTTTGCGATACTTCTTTGGAGCATTGGGTTCGGTGTTAATGGCTGTCACATTATGAATCTTTATGTGACACGATAGTTGTTTGTTAAATTTTCAACCTTTTCTATTTCAGATATATATTACAATCTTCAATGGGTAGCTCCAGCACTACCGGAAACTGGCCCTACCCCGACGGCCAAATCAATGCCGACGGCTGCCGTCGGCCTACTTTGCGCTATGCCGACAGCCACGTCTTGGCCGTCGGCGTACCTTGGCCGTCGGGCTACCACGATCTAAGCCGACGGCACCCGTCGGCATACATATGTCGTCGGCCCAGCTGCGAACATGGCGACAGCAGCCGTCGGCATAACCAGGCCGTCGGCATACCCGTGGGCCCGGCGACCCCGCCCGTGACCAGCTGCTAACGTCGTCAAATCTATGCCGACGGCCTGGACGGCCGGCCGTCGGCATATATCGTCATGCCACGTCACAGATCCGCGGCGCACCGTCCATGAGCTAAGCCGATGGCTGCCGTCGGCATACATGCCACGTCAGCGATCCGCGGCCCGCCGCCCGCCGCCTAAAACCTGGCCGTATCTATGCCGACGGCATAGCCGTCGGCATAGGTAGACTTTTTTTTCATATGTATTTTTTAAGCTTTTTTATGTATTATTATATAAACTAACATGTAGCATGTTAAATATAAACATACATATGAATATATATGTAGTTTGTATTTTTTTCATATATTATGAATATATATATATGGTTTGTATTTTTTTCGAGCACGTTAATAATGTGCGGTCATGTTCTTTTGAATATAGATCATTATATTTTATTAAAATCAAAAACAGCTATGCCGACAAAAGTTTTGTGGCGGTTGCAAACGCCCGACACCCGTCTCCAGAGAGTGACCCCCCTCACGTCCGCGGTGTGCCCCCCTCATGGACGGCGCCGGCACCTGGAGGGGGGAAACGGACGCGTCGGGTCTACACGGTGGATGTAGCTGTGGGTTTGGCCCGGATGTTGCTCCCGGGTGTCCCTACGGGTGACCTGACACAACCGGGTGCAGAGGTCCACTGGTCAAAGCCCATCC
>NC_057806.1:548204504-548205341 GCF_018294505.1 Triticum aestivum
TCTACACGGAGGGGATCTTGCTGTGGGTCTGGCCCGGATGTTGCTCCAAAGTGTTCCTATGGGCTGACCTAACACAACCGGGTGGAGAGGTCCACTGGTCAAATCCCGTCCGTGCAAAGTCAAAGGGCTAGATCCCGTGGTCAAACGCTACAGGGTTAGGCGGGCCGGGGGCCCTGGGGGGTAGCAATGCCACCGGAGCGTCGCATCGGGCCCTCATACATGCGGGGTGGTGTGGTGGCATGTCCGAAGAGGCGGCACGCGTCTCCGGGGCGTGGCCCCCCCTAACGGACGGCGATGACACGGTAGTAGCCATTCTGCGGTAACGATGCGGCGTGAATATTATTAAATACTCGGAGCGCGATAAAATCATGAGTTTTTTTTGCACGACGTGTGCACATGTGCTATAGGAACGATAGTATTTTTTTCATAATTTTTGGTGATGGAGAAGTATCCAAAAAATCCCCTCTACGCGGATTGCCCTTCGCGCGTCTACGGCTGTGGCCGGCCGCCTTCGGGGGCTAGCATGCCGCCAAATCTTGTGTAGGCAGCCTCTCATGTGTTTGGAAGTGTTGTGGTGGTTGCAAACGCCTGGCACGCGTGTCCGGGTGTGCCCCCCCTCACGGACGGCGCCGCCGCCGGCACCTGGAGGGGGGAAACGGACGCATCGGGTCTACATGGAGGGGATGTAGCTGTCGGTTTGGCCCGGATGTTGCTCCCAGGTGTCCCTCTGAGCTGACCTAACACAACCGGGTGGAGAGGTCCACTGTTCAAAGCCTGTTCGTGGAAAGTCAAAGGGCAAGATCTCGTGGTCAACCGCTCTAGGGTTAGGGAGGACAG
>NC_057806.1:548205706-548206729 GCF_018294505.1 Triticum aestivum
GGGTTTGGCCCCCCTCACGGACGGCGCCACCGCCGTCACTTGGAGGGGGGAAACGGACGCGTCGGGTCTACACAGAGGGTATCTTGCTGTGGGTCTGGCCCGGATGTTGCTCCAAAGTGTTCCTATGGGCTGACCTAACACAACCGGGTGGAGAGGTCCACTGGTCAAATCCCGTCCGTGCAAAGTCAAAGGGCTAGATCCCTTGGTCAAATGCTACAGGGTTAGGCGTGACGGGGGCCCAGGGAGGGTAGCAATGCCACCGGAGCATCACACCGGGCCCTCATACATGCGGGGTGGTGTGGTGGCATGTCCGAAGAGGCGGCACGTGTCTCCGGGGCGTGGCCCCCCTCACGGACGGCGATGACACGGTAGTAGCCATTCTGCGGTAACGATGCGGCGTGAATATTATTAAATACTCGGAGCGCGATAAAATCATGAGTTTTTTTGCACGACGTGGGCACATGTGCTATAGGAACGATAATATTTTTTTCATAATTTTTGGTGATGGAGAAGTATCCGAAAAATTCTCTCTACGCGGATTGCCCTTCGCGCGTCTACGGCTGTGGCCGGCGGCCTCCGGGGGCTAGCATGCCGCCAAATCTTGCGTAGGCGGCCTCTCACGAGTTTGGAAGTGTTGTGGTGGTTGCAAACGCCCGGCACGCGTGTCTGGGGTGTGCCTCCCCTCACGGACGGCGCCGCTGCCGGCACTTGGAGGGGGGAAACGGACGCGTCGGGTCTACACGGAGGGGATCTTGTTGTGGGTCTAGCCCGGATGTTGCTCCAAAGTGTTCCTATGGGCTGACCAAACACAACCGGGTAGGGAGGTCCACTGGTCAAAGCCCGTCCGTGCAAAGTCAAAGGGCTAGATCCCGTGGTCAAACGCTACAGGGCTAGGCGGGACGGGGGCCCTGGGGGTAGCAATGCCACTGGAGCGTCGCACCGGGCCCTCATACATGCGGGGTGGTGTGGTGGCATGTCCGAAGAGGCGGCACGCGTCTCCGGGGTTTGGCCCCCCTCACGGAC
>NC_057806.1:548206844-548209611 GCF_018294505.1 Triticum aestivum
CCCCTCACGGACGGCGCCACCGCCGGCACCTGGAAGGGGGAAACGGACGCGTCGGGTCTACACAGAGGGTATCTTGCTATGGGTCTGGCCCGGATGTTGCTCCAAAGTGTTCCTATGGGCTGACCTAACACAACCTGGTGGAGAGGTCCACTGGTCAAATCCCGTCCGTGCAAAGTCAAAGGGCTAGATCCCGTGGTCAAACGCTACAGGGTTAGGCGGGTCGGGGGCCCTGGGGGGTAGCAATGCCACCGGAGCATCGCACCGAGCCCTCATACATGCGGGGTGGTGTGGTGGCATGTCCGAAGAGGCGGCACGTGTCTCCGGGGCGTGGCCACCCTCACGGACGGCGATGACACGGTAGTAGCCATTCTGCGGTAACGATGCGGCGTGAATATTATTAAATACTCGGAGCGCGATAAAATCATGAGTTTTTTTGCACGACATGGGCACATGTGCTATAGGAACGATAATATTTTTTTCATAATTTTTGGTGATGGAGAAGTATCCGAAAAATTCCCTCTACGCGGATTGCCCTTCGCGCGTCTACGGCTGTGGCCGGCGGCCTCCGGGGGCTAGCATGCCGCCAAATCTTGCGTGGGCGGCCTCTCACGAGTTTGGAAGTGTTGTGGTGGTTGCAAACGCCCGGCACGCGTGTCTGGGGTGTGCCTCCCCTCACGGACGGCGCCGCCGCCGGCACTTGGAGGGGGGAAACGGACGCGTCGGGTCTACACGGAGGGGATCTTGTTGTGGGTCTGGCCCGGATGTTGCTCCAAAGTGTTCCTATGGGCTGACCTAACACAACCGGGTGGGGAGGTCCGCTGGTCAAAGCCCGTCCGTGAAAAGTCAAAGGGCTAGATCCCGTGGTCAAACGCTACAGGGCTAGGCGGGACGGGGGCCCTGGGGGTAGCAATGCCACCGGAGCGTCGCACCGGGCCCTCATACATGCGGGGTGGTGTGGTGGCATGTCCGAAGAGGCGGCACGCGTCTCCGGGGTTTGGCCCCCCTCACGGACGGCGCCACCGCCGGCACCTGGAGGGGGGAAACGGACGCGTCGGGTCTACACAGAGGGGATCTTGCTGTGGGTCTGGCCCGGATGTTGCTCCAAAGTGTTGCTATGGGCTGACCTAACACAACTGGGTGGAGAGGTCCACTGGTCAAATCCCGTCCGTGCAAAGTCAAAGGGCTAGATCCCGTGGTCAAACGCTACAGGGTTAGGCGGGTCGGGGGCCCTGGGGGGTAGCAATGCCACCGGAGCATCGCACCGGGCCCTCATACATGCGGGATGGTGTGGTGGCATGTCCTAAGAGGCGACACGTGTCTCCGGGGCGTGGCCCCCCTCACGGACGGCGATGACACGGTAGTAGCCATTCTGCGGTAATGATGCGGCGTGAATATTATTAAATACTCGGAGTGCGATAAAATCATGAGTTTTTTTGCACGACGTGGGCACATGTGCTATAGGAACGATAATATTTTTTTCATAATTTTTGGTGATGGAGAAGTATCTGAAAAATTCCCTCTACGCGGATTGCCCTTCGCGCGTCTACGGCTGTGGCCGGCGGCCTCCGGGGGCTAGCATGCCGCCAAATCTTGCGTAGGCGGCTTCTCACGAGTTTGGAAGTGTTGTGGTGGTTGCAAACGCCAGGCACGCGTGTCTGGGGTGTGCCTCCCCTCACGGACGGTGCCACCGCCGGCACTTGGAGGGGGGAAACGGACGCGTCGGGTCTACACGGAGGGGATCTTGTTGTGGGTCTGGCCCGGATGTTGCTCCAAAGTGTTCCTATGGGCTGACCTAACACAACCGGGTGGGGAGGTCCGCTGGTCAAAGCCCGTCCGTGCAAAGTCAAAGGGCTAGATCCCGTGGTCAAACACTACAGGGCTAGGCGGGACGGGGGCCCTCGGGGTAGCAATGCCACCGGAGCGTCGCACCGGGTCCTCATACATGCGGGGTGGTGTGGTGGCATGTCCGAAGAGGCGGCACGTGTCTCCGGGGTTTGGCCCCCCTCACGGACGGCGCTACCGCCGGCACCTGGAGGGGGGAAACGGACGCGTCAGGTCTACACGGAGGGGATCTTGCTGTGGGTCTGGCCCGGATGTTGCTCCAAAGTGTTCCTATGGGCTGACCTAACACAACTGGGTGGAGAGGTCCACTGGTCAAATCCCGTCCGTGCAAAGTCAAAGGGCTAGATCCCGTGGTCAAACTCTACAGGGTTAGGCGGGTCGGGGGCCCTGGGGGTGTAGCAATGCCACCGGAGCGTCGCAGCGGGCCCTCATACATGCGGGGTGGTGTGGTGGCATGTCCGAAGAGGCGGCACGCATCTCCGGGGCGTGGCCCCCCTTAACGGACGACGATGACACGGTAGTAGACGGATCAGGCACTCGCATAGTTACCGGATTAGGCACTCGGTAACGGTACCCCTCAGTCAGTTGCTCTCTTATGTATCACCTTTCACGAGACCATAGAAAAAAATATACGTGATATTTTAGAAAATTGTTGTACAATATAAAAAAAGATCATGTCATTAAAAATAATGTTTCAAATCATTAAAGAAAATGTATGGTACATTTTAAATAATGTTCTGCATGTAAAAAATATGTATAAGAAAACATTAAAATATTTATAAAAAATAAGAAAACATTATAAAATTTATACAAAATAAGAAAAGTAAAAATAAAAATATGCCGACGGCAAAGCCGTCGGCATAGCTGCGGCCATAGGGAAGCTTGTACGCGGATCGGTGACGTGGTTAATAAAAAAGAAAAAAAA